>NW_028123088.1:0-221038 GCF_965194805.1 Balaenoptera borealis
TACACAGAGTGACTGGGAAAGGTTTCCGGGCCTGGATGTTTCTTAGCAGCCTAGTGGAGCCTGCCGGAACTAGGTGTTCTTGCAGGGAATAGGGTGCCCACGCGAGGTCCTCGGTGTCTTGAAACCTTACTAACCTTAAAAGAAAACAGACCTAAAGCTAATGCTTCAAGGACTCTGCTCCAAGCTTCCGCTTCGGCAGGCTATTCGAGGCTTTACCTTGAGGAAAGGACTCACGTCACGTTTCCTTTTAGCTCTAGAGCGTCTCAGGAGGAGCTCCCTCCCAGTCTAGGAAAGCACCCTGTTGATGGAGAGAACACTCGTGCCCTTCCCAGAGCCCTGCCTACAGTGACTAGAGACACGTCCTAAAACTGTTATTTAGGTAGTTTCAAGGCAGCATGAATGGAGTATTCAAAATGGGAAGGCAAGGCCTGTGCCATCAGGTCCCCGTTTCCAGCGAACACGCAGCCTACCTCCTTGTGATTTCTCCTAAGTAAATACACACTCTAGCTACACACTGGTCCCTTCCCTGAATAACGTTTTCTTGGCACGGAGTTCTCCGTGTAGCCTACTGCCTCTTCCAAGGAAAGCTCTAGGTACGCTATCGGGGCTTAGCTTCTTCTAAAACCCTGCAGTGTAAGAGGAAGAACTGTGCTGTGGTTAAGGCAGGAACGCAAGCCGACTTTACCCTGTAAGTATGGGGTCTTAAGGTATGACTCTGTACGAGGAATGCAAAGCTGTTTTGGATTCTCAGTGCCGCTCAGCCTAGGGCTATGAGGCATATTTGCATGACATCTAGGACGTGAGAGAAGAGATTTCCTGGAGCTGTTGGAGTGCTGAGGAAACCTAGGTCTCCCAAGGAAGAGTGCAGTGTGTTGCCCTACACTCAGCATACACAGAGTGACTGGGAAAGGTTTCCGGGCCTGGATGTTTCTTAGCAGCCTAGTGGAGCCTGCCGGTACTAGGTGTTCTTGCAGGGAATAGGGTGCCCACGCGAGGTCCTCCGTGTCCTGAAAGCTTACCAACCTGAAAATATACCTAAAGCTAACGCTTCAAGGACTCTGCTCCAAGCTTCCGCTTCGGCAGGCTATTCGAGGCTTTACCTTGAGGAAAGGACTCACGTCACGTTTCCTTTTAGCTCTAGAGCGTCTCAGGAGGAGCTCCCTCCCAGTCTAGGAAAGCACCCTGTTGATGGAGAGAACACTCGTGCCCTTCCCAGAGCCCTGCCTACAGTGACTAGAGACACGTCCTAAAACTGTTATTTAGGTAGTTTCAAGGCAGCATGAATTGAGTATTCAAAATGGGAAGGCAAGGCCTGTGCCATCAGGTCCCCGTTTCCAGCGAACACGCAGCCTACCTCCTTGTGATTTCTCCAAGTAAATACACACTCTAGCTACACACTGGTCCCTTCCCTGAATAACGTTTTCTTGGCACAGAGTTCTCCGTGTAGCCTACTGCCTTTCCCAAGGAAAGCTCTAGGTACGCTATCGGGGCTTAGCTTCTTCTAACACCCTGCAGTGTAAGAGGAACATCTGTGCTGTGGTTAAGGCAGAAACGCAAGCCGCCTTTCTCCTGTAAGTATGGGGTCTTAAGGTATGACTCTGGACGAGGAATGCAAAGCAGTTTTGGTTCCTCAGTGCCGCTCAGCCTAGGGCTCTGAGGCAGATTTGCATGGCATGTTGGACATGAGAGAACAGAATTCCTGGTGGTGTTGGAGTGCTGAAGAAACCTAGGTCTCCCAAAGAAGAGTGCAGTGTGTTGCCCTACACTCAGCATACACAGAGTGACTGGGAAAGGTTTCCGGGCCTGGATGTTTCTTATCAGCCTAGTGGAGCCTGCTGGTACTACGTGTTCTTGCAGGGAATAGGGTGCCCTCGCGAGGGCCTAGGTGTCTTGAAACCTTACTAACCTTAAAAGAAAACAGACCTAAAGCTAATGCTTCAAGGACTCTGCTCCAAGCTTCCGCTTCGGCAGGCTATTGGAGGCTTTACCTTGAGGAAAGGACTCACGTCAAGTTTCCTTTTAGCTCTAGAGCGTCTCAGGAGGAGCTCCCTCCCAGGCTATGAAAGCACCCTGTTGTTGGAGAGAACACTCGTGCCCTTCCCAAAGCCCTGCCTACACTGACTAGAGACCCGTTCTAAAACTGTTATTTAGGTAGTTTCAAGGCAGCATGAATTCAGCATTCAAAATGGGAAGGCAAGGACTGTGCCATCAGGTCCCCGTTTCCAGCGAACACGCAGCCTACCTCCTTGTGATTTCTCCAAGTAAATATACACTCTAGCTACACACTGGTCCCTTCCCTGAATAACGTTACCTTGGCACGGAGTTCTCCGTGTAGCCAACTGCCTCTCCCAAGGAACGCCCTAGGTACGCTATCGGAGCTTAGCTTCTTCTAACACCCTGCAGTGTAAGAGGAAAAACTGTGCTTTGGTTACAGCAGGAACGCAAGCCGACTTTCTCCTGTAAGTATGGGTTCTTAAGTTATGACTCTGTACGAGGAATGCAAAGCAGTTTTGGTTTCTCAGTGCCGCTCAACCTAGGGCTAAGAGGCATATTTGCATGACATGTTGGACGTGAGAGAACAGAATTCCTGGTGGTGTTGGAGTGCTGAAGAAACCTAGGTCTCCCAAAGAAGAGTGCAGTGTGTTGCCCTACACTCAGCATACACAGAGTGACTGGGAAAGGTTTCCGGGCCTGGATGTTTCTTAGCAGCCTAGTGGAGCCTGCCGGAACTAAGTGTTCTTGCAGGGAATAGGGTGCCCACGCGAGGTCCTCGGTGTCTTGAAACCTTACTAACCTTAAAAGAAAACAGACCTAAAGCTAATGCTTCAAGGACTCTGCTCCAAGCTTCCGCTTCGGCAGGCTATTCGAGGCTTTACCTTGAGGAAAGGACTCACGTCAAGTTTCCTTTTAGCTCTAGAGCGTGTCAGGAGGAGCTCCCTCCCAGTCTAGGAAAGCACCCTGTTGATGGAGAGAACACTCGTGCCCTTCCCAAAGCCCTGCCTACAGTGACTAGAGACCCGTCCTAAATCTGTTATTTAGGTAGTTTCAAGGCAGCATGAATTGAGCATTCAAAATGGGAAGGCAAGGCCTGTGCCATCAGGTCCCCGTTTCCAGCGAACACGCAGCCTACCTCCTTGTGATTTCTCCAAGTAAATATACACTCTAGCTACACACTGGTCCCTTCCCTGAATAACGTTTTCTTGGCACAGAGTTCTCCGTGTAGCCTACTGCCTTTCCCAAGGAAAGCTCTAGGTACGCTATCGGGGCTTAGCTTCTTCTAACACCCTGCAGTGTAAGAGGAACATCTGTGCTGTGGTTAAGGCAGAAACGCAAGCCGCCTTTCTCCTGTAAGTATGGGGTCTTAAGGTATGACTCTGTACGAGGAATGCAAAGCAGTTTTGGTCCCTCAGTGCCGCTCAGCCTAGGGCTCTGAGGCAGATTTGCATGGCATGTAGGGCGTTAGAGAACAGAATTCCTGGAGGTGTTGGAGTGCTGAGGAAACCTAGGTCTCCCAAGGAAGAGTGCAGTGTGTTGCCCTACACTCAGCATACACAGAGTGACTGGGAAAGGTTTCCGGGCCTGGATGTTCCTTAGCAGCCTAGTGGAGCCTGCCGGAACTCGGTGTTCTTGCAGGGAATAGGGTGCCCACGCGAGGTCCTCGGTGTCTTGAAACCTTACTAACCTTAAAAGAAAACAGACCTAAAGCTAATGCTTCAAGGACTCTGCTCCAAGCTTCCGCTTCGGCAGGCTATTGGAGGCTTTACCTTGAGGAAAGGACTCACGTCAAGTTTCCTTTTAGCTCTAGAGCGTCTCAGGAGGAGCACCAACCCAGGCTATGAAAGCACCCTGTTGATGTAGAGAACACTCGTTCCCTTCCCAGAGCCCTGCCTACAGTGACTAGAGACACGTCCTAAAACTGTTTTTTAGGTAGTTTTAAGGCAGCATGAATGGAGCATTCAAAATGGGAAAGCAAGACCTGTGCCATCAGGTCCCCGTTTCCAGCGAACATGCAGCCTACCTCCTTGTGATTTCTCCAAGGAAATATACACTGTAACTACACACTGGTCCCTGCCCTGAATAACGTTTTCTTGGCACGGAGTTTTCCGTGTAGCCAACTGCCTCTCCCAAGGAACGCTCTAGGTACGCTATCGGGGCATAGCTTCTTCTAACACCCTGCAGTGTAAGAGGAACATCTGTGCTGTGGTTAAGGCAGGAACGCAAGCCGACTTTCTCCTGTAAGTATGGGGTCTTAAGGTATGACTCTGTACGAGGAATGCAAAGCAGTTTTGGTTCCTCAGTGCCGCTCAGCCTAGGGCTATGAGGCAGATTTGCATGACATGTAGGGCGTGAGAGAACAGAATTCCTGGAGGTGTTGGAGTGCTGAAGAAACCTAGGTCTCCCAAAGAAGAGTGCAGTGTGTTGCCCTGCACTCAGCATACACAGAGTGACTGGGAAAGGTTTCCGGGCCTGGATGTTTCTTAGCAGCCTAGTGGAGCCTGCCGGAACTAGGTGTTTTTATAGGGAATAGGGTCCCCACGCGAGGTCCTCGGTGTCTTGAAACCTTACTAACCTTAAAAGAAAACAGACGTAAAGCTAATGTTTCAAGCACTCTGCTCCAAGCTTCCGCTTCGGCAAGCTATTCGAGGCTTTACCTTGAGGAAAGGACTCACGTCAAGTTTCCTTTTAGCTCTAGAGCGTCTCAGGAGGAGCTCCCTCCCAGGCTATGAAAGCACCCTGTTGATGGAGAGAACACTCGTGCCCTTCCCAAAGCCCTGCCTACACTGACTAGAGACCCGTTCTAAAACTGTTATTTAGGTAGTTTCAAGGCAGCATGAATTCAGCATTCAAAATGGGAAGGCAAGGCCTGTGCCATCAGGTCCCCGTTTCCAGCGAACACGCAGCCTACCTCCTTGTGATTTCTCCAAGTAAATATACACTCTAGCTACACACTGGTCCCTTCCCTGAATAACGTTACCTTGGCACGGAGTTCTCCGTGTAGCCAACTGCCTCTCCCAAGGAACGCCCTAGGTACGCTATCGGAGCTTAGCTTCTTCTAACACCCTGCAGTGTAAGAGGAAGAACTGTGCTTTGGTTACAGCAGGAACGCAAGCCGACTTTCTCCTGTAAGTATGGGTTCTTAAGTTATGACTCTGTACGAGGAATGCAAAGCAGTTTTGGTTTCTCAGTGCCGCTCAGCCTAGGGCTATGAGGCATATTTGCATGACATCTAGGACGTGAGAGAAGAGATTTCCTGGAGCTGTTGGAGTGCTGAGGAAACCTAGGTCTCCCAAGGAAGAGTGCAGTGTGTTGCCCTACACTCAGCATACACAGAGTGACTGGGAAAGGTTTCCGGGCCTGGATGTTTCTTAGCAGCCTAGTGGAGCCTGCCGGTACTAGGTGTTCTTGCAGGGAATAGGGTGCCCACGCGAGGTCCTCCGTGTCCTGAAAGCTTACCAACCTGAAAATATACCTAAAGCTAACGCTTCAAGGACTCTGCTCCAAGCTTCCGCTTCGGCAGGCTATTCGAGGCTTTACCTTGAGGAAAGGACTCACGTCAAGTTTCCTTTTAGCTCTAGAGCGTCTCAGGAGGAGCACCAACCCAGGCTATGAAAGCACCCTGTTGATGGAGAGAACACTCGTTCCCTTCCCAGAGCCCTGCCTACAGTGACTAGAGACACGTCCTAAAACTGTTATTTAGGTAGTTTCAAGGCAGCATGAATTGAGTATTCAAAATGGGAAGGCAAGGCCTGTGCCATCAGGTCCCCGTTTCCAGCGAACACGCAGCCTACCTCCTTGTGATTTCTCCAAGTAAATACACACTCTAGCTACACACTGGTCCCTTCCCTGAATAACGTTTCCTTGGCACAGAGTTCTCCGTGTAGCCTACTGACTTTCCCAAGGAAAGCTCTAGGTACGCTATCGGGGCTTAGCTTCTTCTAACACCCTGCAGTGTAAGAGGAACATCTGTGCTGTGGTTAAGGCAGAAACGCAAGCCGCCTTTCTCCTGTAAGTATGGGGTCTTAAGGTATGACTCTGTACGAGGAATGCAAAGCAGTTTTGGATCCTCAGTGCCGCTCAGCCTAGGGCTATGAGGCAGATTTGCATGGCACGTAGGGCGTTAGAGAACAGATTTCCTGGAGCTTTTGGAGTGCTGAGGAAACCTAGGTCTCCCAAAGAAGAGTGCAGTGTGTTGCCCTACACTCAGCATACACAGAGTGACTGGGAAAGGTTTCCGGGCCTGGATGTTTCTTATCAGCCTAGTGGAGCCTGCTGGTACTACGTGTTCTTGCAGGGAATAGGGTGCCCTCGCGAGGGCCTAGGTGTCTTGAAACCTTACTAACCTTAAAAGAAAACAGACCTAAAGCTAATGCTTCAAGGACTCTGCTCCAAGCTTCCGCTTCGGCAGGCTATTGGAGGCTTTACCTTGAGGAAAGGACTCACGTCAAGTTTCCTTTTAGCTCTAGAGCGTCTCAGGAGGAGCTCCCTCCCAGACTATGAAAGCACCCTGTTGATGGAGAGAACACTCGTGCCCTTCCCAAAGCCCTGCCTACAGTGACTAGAGACCCGTTCTAAAACTGTTATTTAGGTAGTTTCAAGGCAGCATGAATTCAGCATTCAAAATGGGAAGGCAAGGACTGTGCCATCAGGTCCCCGTTTCCAGCGAACACGCAGCCTACCTCCTTGTGATTTCTCCAAGTAAATATACACTCTAGCTACACACTGGTCCCTTCCCTGAATAACGTTACCTTGGCACGGAGTTCTCCGTGTAGCCAACTGCCTCTCCCAAGGAACGCCCTAGGTACGCTATCGGAGCTTAGCTTCTTCTAACACCCTGCAGTGTAAGAGGAAAAACTGTGCTTTGGTTACAGCAGGAACGCAAGCCGACTTTCTCCTGTAAGTATGGGGTCTTAAGGTATGACTCTGTACGAGGAATGCAAAGCAGTTTTGGTTCCTCAGTGCCGCTCAGCCTAGGGCTCTGAGGCAGATTTGCATGGCATGTAGGGCGTTAGAGAACAGAATTCCTGGAGGTGTTGGAGTGCTAAGGAAACCTAGGTCTCCCAAGGAAGAGTGCAGTGTGTTGCCCTACACTCAGCATACACAGAGTGACTGGGAAAGGTTTCCGGGCCTGGATGTTTCTTAGCAGCCTAGTGGAGCCTGCCGGAACTCGGTGTTCTTGCAGGGAATAGGGTGCCCACGCGAGGTCCTCGGTGTCTTGAAACCTTACTAACCTTAAAAGAAAACAGACCTAAAGCTAATGCTTCAAGCACTCTGCTCCAAGCTTCCGCTTCGGCAGGCTATTCGAGGCTTTACCTTGAGGAAAGGACTCACGTCAAGTTTCCTTTTAGCTCTAGAGCGTCTCAGGAGGAGCACCAACCCAGGCTATGAAAGCACCCTGTTGATGGAGAGAACACTCGTTCCCTTCCCAGAGCCCTGCCTACAGTGACTAGAGACACGTCCTAAAACTGTTTTTTAGGTAGTTTTAAGGCAGCAT
Organism: Balaenoptera borealis; assembly: GCF_965194805.1. NCBI lineage: Eukaryota > Metazoa > Chordata > Mammalia > Artiodactyla > Balaenopteridae > Balaenoptera > Balaenoptera borealis. Next base: position 7,493 of record NW_028123088.1, read on the forward strand.
GAATGGAGCATTCAAAATGGGAAAGCAAGACCTGTGCCATCAGGTCCCCGTTTCCAGCGAACATGCAGCCTACCTCCTTGTGATTTCTCCAAGGAAATATACACTGTAGCTACACACTGGTCCCTGCCCTGAATAACGTTTTCTTGGCACGGAGTTTTCCGTGTAGCCAACTGCCTCTCCCAAGGAACGCTCTAGGTACGCTATCGGGGCTTAGCTTCTTCTAACACCCTGCAGTGTAAGAGGAACATCTGTGCTGTGGTTAAGGCAGGAACGCAAGCCGACTTTCTCCTGTAAGTATGGGGTCTTAAGGTATGACTCTGTACGAGGAATGCAAAGCAGTTTTGGTTTCTCAGTGCCGCTCAACCTAGGGCTAAGAGGCATATTTGCATGACATGTTGGACGTGAGAGAACAGAATTCCTGGTGGTGTTGGAGTGCTGAAGAAACCTAGGTCTCCCAAAGAAGAGTGCAGTGTGTTGCCCTACACTCAGCATACACAGAGTGACTGGGAAAGGTTTCCGGGCCTGGATGTTTCTTAGCAGCCTAGTGGAGCCTGCCGGAACTCGGTGTTCTTGCAGGGAATAGGGTGCCCACGCGAGGTCCTCGGTGTCTTGAAACCTTACTAACCTTAAAAGAAAACAGACCTAAAGCTAATGCTTCAAGCACTCTGCTCCAAGCTTCCGCTTCGGCAGGCTATTCGAGGCTTTACCTTGAGGAAAGGACTCACGTCAAGTTTCCTTTTAGCTCTAGAGCGTCTCAGGAGGAGCACCAACCCAGGCTATGAAAGCACCCTGTTGATGTAGAGAACACTCGTTCCCTTCCCAGAGCCCTGCCTACAGTGACTAGAGACACGTCCTAAAACTGTTTTTTAGGTAGTTTTAAGGCAGCATGAATGGAGCATTCAAAATGGGAAAGCAAGACCTGTGCCATCAGGTCCCCGTTTCCAGCGAACATGCAGCCTACCTCCTTGTGATTTCTCCAAGGAAATATACACTGTAACTACACACTGGTCCCTGCCCTGAATAACGTTTTCTTGGCACGGAGTTTTCCGTGTAGCCAACTGCCTCTCCCAAGGAACGCTCTAGGTACGCTATCGGGGCTTAGCTTCTTCTAACACCCTGCAGTGTAAGAGGAACATCTGTGCTGTGGTTAAGGCAGGAACGCAAGCCGACTTTCTCCTGTAAGTATGGGGTCTTAAGGTATGACTCTGTACGAGGAATGCAAAGCAGTTTTGGTTTCTCAGTGCCGCTCAACCTAGGGCTAAGAGGCATATTTGCATGACATGTTGGACGTGAGAGAACAGAATTCCTGGTGGTGTTGGAGTGCTGAAGAAACCTAGGTCTCCCAAAGAAGAGTGCAGTGTGTTGCCCTACACTCAGCATACACAGAGTGACTGGGAAAGGTTTCCGGGCCTGGATGTTTCTTAGCAGCCTAGTGGAGCCTGCCGGAACTAGGTGTTCTTGCAGGGAATAGGGTGCCCACGCGAGGTCCTCGGTGTCTTGAAACCTTACTAACCTTAAAAGAAAACAGACCTAAAGCTAATGCTTCAAGGACTCTGCTCCAAGCTTCCGCTTCGGCAGGCTATTCGAGGCTTTACCTTGAGGAAAGGACTCACGTCACGTTTCCTTTTAGCTCTAGAGCGTCTCAGGAGGAGCTCCCTCCCAGTCTAGGAAAGCACCCTGTTGATGGAGAGAACACTCGTGCCCTTCCCAAAGCCCTGCCTACAGTGACTAGAGACCCGTCCTAAAACTGTTATTTAGGTAGTTTCAAGGCAGCATGAATTGAGCATTCAAAATGGGAAGGCAAGGCCTGTGCCATCAGGTCCCCGTTTCCAGCGAACACGCAGCCTACCTCCTTGTGATTTCTCCAAGTAAATATACACTCTAGCTACACACTGGTCCCTTCCCTGAATAACGTTTTCTTGGCACAGAGTTCTCCGTGTAGCCTACTGCCTTTCCCAAGGAAAGCTCTAGGTACGCTATCGGGGCTTAGCTTCTTCTAACACCCTGCAGTGTAAGAGGAACATCTGTGCTGTGGTTAAGGCAGAAACGCAAGCCGCCTTTCTCCTGTAAGTATGGGGTCTTAAGGTATGACTCTGTACGAGGAATGCAAAGCAGTTTTGGTTCCTCAGTGCCGCTCAGCCTAGGGCTCTGAGGCAGATTTGCATGGCATGTAGGGCGTTAGAGAACAGATTTCCTGGAGCTTTTGGAGTGCTGAGGAAACCTAGGTCTCCCAAGGAAGAGTGCAGTGTGTTGCCCTACACTCAGCATACACAGAGTGACTGGGAAAGGTTTCCGGGCCTGGATGTTTCTTAGCAGCCTAGTGGAGCCTGCCGGAACTCGGTGTTCTTGCAGGGAATAGGGTGCCCACGCGAGGTCCTCGGTGTCTTGAAACCTTACTAACCTTAAAAGAAAACAGACCTAAAGCTAATGCTTCAAGCACTCTGCTCCAAGCTTCCGCTTCGGCAGGCTATTGGAGGCTTTACCTTGAGGAAAGGACTCACGTCAAGTTTCCTTTTAGCTCTAGAGCGTCTCAGGAGGAGCACCAACCCAGGCTATGAAAGCACCCTGTTGATGTAGAGAACACTCGTTCCCTTCCCAGAGCCCTGCCTACAGTGACTAGAGACACGTCCTAAAACTGTTTTTTAGGTAGTTTTAAGGCAGCATGAATGGAGCATTCAAAATGGGAAAGCAAGACCTGTGCCATCAGGTCCCCGTTTCCAGCGAACATGCAGCCTACCTCCTTGTGATTTCTCCAAGGAAATATACACTGTAGCTACACACTGGTCCCTGCCCTGAATAACGTTTTCTTGGCACGGAGTTTTCCGTGTAGCCAACTGCCTCTCCCAAGGAACGCTCTAGGTACGCTATCGGGGCTTAGCTTCTTCTAACACCCTGCAGTGTAAGAGGAAGAACTGTGCTGTGGTTAAGGCAGGAACGCAAGCTGACTTTACCCTGTAAGTATGGGGTCTTAAGGTATGACTCTGTACGAGGAATGCAAAGCAGTTTTGGTTCCTCAGTGCCGCTCAGCCTAGGGCTATGAGGCAGATTTGCATGACATGTAGGGCGTGAGAGAACAGAATTCCTGGAGGTGTTGGAGTGCTGAAGAAACCTAGGTCTCCCAAAGAAGAGTGCAGTGTGTTGCCCTACACTCAGCATACACAGAGTGACTGGGAAAGGTTTCCGGGCCTGGATGTTTCTTAGCAGCCTAGTGGAGCCTGCCGGAACTAGGTGTTTTTACAGGGAATAGGGTGCCCACGCGAGGTCCTCGGTGTCTTGAAACCTTACTAACCTTAAAAGAAAACAGACCTAAAGCTAATGCTTCAAGGACTCTGCTCCAAGCTTCCGCTTCGGCAGGCTATTCGAGGCTTTACCTTGAGGAAAGGACTCACGTCAAGTTTCCTTTTAGCTCTAGAGCGTCTCAGGAGGAGCACCAACCCAGGCTATGAAAGCACCCTGTTGATGTAGAGAACACTCGTTCCCTTCCCAGAGCCCTGCCTACAGTGACTAGTGACACGTCCTAAAACTGTTTTTTAGGTAGTTTTAAGGCAGCATGAATGGAGCATTCAAAATGGGAAAGCAAGACCTGTGCCATCAGGTCCCCGTTTCCAGCGAACACGCAGCCTACCTCCTTGTGATTTCTCCAAGGAAATATACACTGTAGCTACACACTGGTCCCTGCCCTGAATAACGTTTTCTTGGCACGGAGTTTTCCGTGTAGCCAACTGCCTCTCACAAGGAACGCTCTAGGTACTCTATCGGGGCTTAGCTTTTTCTAAAACCCTGCAGTGTAAGAGGAACATCTGTGCTGTGGTTAAGGCAGGAACGCAAGCCGACTTTCTCCTGTAAGTATGGGGTCTTAAGGTATGACTCTGTACGAGGAATGCAAAGCAGTTTTGGTTCCTCAGTGCCGCTCAGCCTAGGGCTATGAGGCAGATTTGCATGACATGTAGGGCGTGAGAGAACAGAATTCCTGGAGGTGTTGGAGTGCTGAAGAAACCTAGGTCTCCCAAAGAAGAGTGCAGTGTGTTGCCCTACACTCAGCATACACAGAGTGACTGGGAAAGGTTTCCGGGCCTGGATGTTTCTTAGCAGCCTAGTGGAGCCTGCCGGAACTAGGTGTTCTTGCAGGGAATAGGGTGCCCACGCGAGGTCCTCGGTGTCTTGAAACCTTACTAACCTTAAAAGAAAACAGACCTAAAGCTAATGCTTCAAGGACTCTGCTCCAAGCTTCCGCTTCGGCAGGCTATTCGAGGCTTTACCTTGAGGAAAGGACTCACGTCACGTTTCCTTTTAGCTCTAGAGCGTCTCAGGAGGAGCTCCCTCCCAGTCTAGGAAAGCACCCTGTTGATGGAGAGAACACTCGTGCCCTTCCCAGAGCCCTGCCTACAGTGACTAGAGACACGTCCTAAAACTGTTATTTAGGTAGTTTCAAGGCAGCATGAATGGAGTATTCAAAATGGGAAGGCAAGGCCTGTGCCATCAGGTCCCCGTTTCCAGCGAACACGCAGCCTACCTCCTTGTGATTTCTCCTAAGTAAATACACACTCTAGCTACACACTGGTCCCTTCCCTGAATAACGTTTTCTTGGCACGGAGTTCTCCGTGTAGCCTACTGCCTCTTCCAAGGAAAGCTCTAGGTACGCTATCGGGGCTTAGCTTCTTCTAAAACCCTGCAGTGTAAGAGGAAGAACTGTGCTGTGGTTAAGGCAGGAACGCAAGCCGACTTTACCCTGTAAGTATGGGGTCTTAAGGTATGACTCTGTACGAGGAATGCAAAGCTGTTTTGGATTCTCAGTGCCGCTCAGCCTAGGGCTATGAGGCATATTTGCATGACATCTAGGACGTGAGAGAAGAGATTTCCTGGAGCTGTTGGAGTGCTGAGGAAACCTAGGTCTCCCAAGGAAGAGTGCAGTGTGTTGCCCTACACTCAGCATACACAGAGTGACTGGGAAAGGTTTCCGGGCCTGGATGTTTCTTAGCAGCCTAGTGGAGCCTGCCGGTACTAGGTGTTCTTGCAGGGAATAGGGTGCCCACGCGAGGTCCTCCGTGTCCTGAAAGCTTACCAACCTGAAAATATACCTAAAGCTAACGCTTCAAGGACTCTGCTCCAAGCTTCCGCTTCGGCAGGCTATTCGAGGCTTTACCTTGAGGAAAGGACTCACGTCACGTTTCCTTTTAGCTCTAGAGCGTCTCAGGAGGAGCTCCCTCCCAGTCTAGGAAAGCACCCTGTTGATGGAGAGAACACTCGTGCCCTTCCCAGAGCCCTGCCTACAGTGACTAGAGACACGTCCTAAAACTGTTATTTAGGTAGTTTCAAGGCAGCATGAATTGAGTATTCAAAATGGGAAGGCAAGGCCTGTGCCATCAGGTCCCCGTTTCCAGCGAACACGCAGCCTACCTCCTTGTGATTTCTCCAAGTAAATACACACTCTAGCTACACACTGGTCCCTTCCCTGAATAACGTTTTCTTGGCACAGAGTTCTCCGTGTAGCCTACTGCCTTTCCCAAGGAAAGCTCTAGGTACGCTATCGGGGCTTAGCTTCTTCTAACACCCTGCAGTGTAAGAGGAACATCTGTGCTGTGGTTAAGGCAGAAACGCAAGCCGCCTTTCTCCTGTAAGTATGGGGTCTTAAGGTATGACTCTGGACGAGGAATGCAAAGCAGTTTTGGTTCCTCAGTGCCGCTCAGCCTAGGGCTCTGAGGCAGATTTGCATGGCATGTTGGACATGAGAGAACAGAATTCCTGGTGGTGTTGGAGTGCTGAAGAAACCTAGGTCTCCCAAAGAAGAGTGCAGTGTGTTGCCCTACACTCAGCATACACAGAGTGACTGGGAAAGGTTTCTGGGCCTGGATGTTTCTTATCAGCCTAGTGGAGCCTGCTGGTACTACGTGTTCTTGCAGGGAATAGGGTGCCCTCGCGAGGGCCTAGGTGTCTTGAAACCTTACTAACCTTAAAAGAAAACAGACCTAAAGCTAATGCTTCAAGGACTCTGCTCCAAGCTTCCGCTTCGGCAGGCTATTGGAGGCTTTACCTTGAGGAAAGGACTCACGTCAAGTTTCCTTTTAGCTCTAGAGCGTCTCAGGAGGAGCTCCCTCCCAGGCTATGAAAGCACCCTGTTGATGGAGAGAACACTCGTGCCCTTCCCAAAGCCCTGCCTACACTGACTAGAGACCCGTTCTAAAACTGTTATTTAGGTAGTTTCAAGGCAGCATGAATTCAGCATTCAAAATGGGAAGGCAAGGACTGTGCCATCAGGTCCCCGTTTCCAGCGAACACGCAGCCTACCTCCTTGTGATTTCTCCAAGTAAATATACACTCTAGCTACACACTGGTCCCTTCCCTGAATAACGTTACCTTGGCACGGAGTTCTCCGTGTAGCCAACTGCCTCTCCCAAGGAACGCCCTAGGTACGCTATCGGAGCTTAGCTTCTTCTAACACCCTGCAGTGTAAGAGGAAAAACTGTGCTTTGGTTACAGCAGGAACGCAAGCCGACTTTCTCCTGTAAGTATGGGTTCTTAAGTTATGACTCTGTACGAGGAATGCAAAGCAGTTTTGGTTTCTCAGTGCCGCTCAACCTAGGGCTAAGAGGCATATTTGCATGACATGTTGGACGTGAGAGAACAGAATTCCTGGTGGTGTTGGAGTGCTGAAGAAACCTAGGTCTCCCAAAGAAGAGTGCAGTGTGTTGCCCTACACTCAGCATACACAGAGTGACTGGGAAAGGTTTCCGGGCCTGGATGTTTCTTAGCAGCCTAGTGGAGCCTGCCGGAACTAAGTGTTCTTGCAGGGAATAGGGTGCCCACGCGAGGTCCTCGGTGTCTTGAAACCTTACTAACCTTAAAAGAAAACAGACCTAAAGCTAATGCTTCAAGGACTCTGCTCCAAGCTTCCGCTTCGGCAGGCTATTCGAGGCTTTACCTTGAGGAAAGGACTCACGTCAAGTTTCCTTTTAGCTCTAGAGCGTCTCAGGAGGAGCTCCCTCGCAGTCTAGGAAAGCACCCTGTTGATGGAGAGAACACTCGTGCCCTTCCCAAAGCCCTGCCTACAGTGACTAGAGACCCGTCCTAAATCTGTTATTTAGGTAGTTTCAAGGCAGCATGAATTGAGCATTCAAAATGGGAAGGCAAGGCCTGTGCCATCAGGTCCCCGTTTCCAGCGAACACGCAGCCTACCTCCTTGTGATTTCTCCAAGTAACTATACACTCTAGCTACACACTGGTCCCTTCCCTGAATAACGTTTTCTTGGCACAGAGTTCTCCGTGTAGCCTACTGCCTTTCCCAAGGAAAGCTCTAGGTACGCTATCGGGGCTTAGCTTCTTCTAACACCCTGCAGTGTAAGAGGAACATCTGTGCTGTGGTTAAGGCAGAAACGCAAGCCGCCTTTCTCCTGTAAGTATGGGGTCTTAAGGTATGACTCTGTACGAGGAATGCAAAGCAGTTTTGGTTCCTCAGGGCCGCTCAGCCTAGGGCTCTGAGGCAGATTTGCATGGCATGTAGGGCGTTAGAGAACAGAATTCCTGGAGGTGTTGGAGTGCTGAGGAAACCTAGGTCTCCCAAGGAAGAGTGCAGTGTGTTGCCCTACACTCAGCATACACAGAGTGACTGGGAAAGGTTTCCGGGCCTGGATGTTTCTTAGCAGCCTAGTGGAGCCTGCCGGAACTAGGTGTTTTTACAGGGAATAGGGTGCCCACGCGAGGTTCTCGGTGTCTTGAAACCTTACTAACCTTAAAAGAAAACAGACGTAAAGCTAATGTTTCAAGCACTCTGCTCCTAGCTTCCGCTTCGGCAAGCTATTCGAGGCTTTACCTTGAGGAAAGGACTCACGTCAAGTTTCCTTTTAGCTCTAGAGCGTCTCAGGAGGAGCACCAACCCAGGCTATGAAAGCACCCTGTTGATGTAGAGAACACTCGTTCCCTTCCCAGAGCCCTGCCTACAGTGACTAGAGACACGTCCTAAAACTGTTTTTTAGGTAGTTTTAAGGCAGCATGAATGGAGCATTCAAAATGGGAAAGCAAGACCTGTGCCATCAGGTCCCCGTTTCCAGCGAACATGCAGCCTACCTCCTTGTGATTTCTCCAAGGAAATATACACTGTAATTACACACTGGTCCCTGCCCTGAATAACGTTTTCTGGCACGGAGTTTTCCGTGTAGCCAACTGCCTCTCCCAAGGAACGCTCTACGTACGCTATCGGGGCTTAGCTTCTTCTAAAACCCTGCAGTGTAAGAGGAAGAACTGTGCTGTGGTTAAGGCAGGAACGCAAGCCGACTTTCTCCTGTAAGTATGGGGTCTTAAGGTATGACTCTGTACGAGGAATGCAAAGCTGTTTTGGTTCCTCAGTGCCGCTCAGCCTAGGGCTATGAGGCAGATTTGCATGACATGTAGGGCGTGAGAGAACAGAATTCCTGGAGGTGTTGGAGTGCTGGAGAAACCTAGGTCTCCCAAAGAAGAGTGCAGTGTGTTGCCCTACACTCAGCATACACAGAGTGACTGGGAAAGGTTTCCGGGCCTGGATGTTTCTTAGCAGCCTAGTGGAGCCTGCCGGAACTAGGTGTTTTTACAGGGAATAGGGTGCCCACGCGAGGTCCTCGGTGTCTTGAAACCTTACTAACCTTAAAAGAAAACAGACGTAAAGCTAATGTTTCAAGCACTCTGCTCCTAGCTTCCGCTTCGGCAAGCTATTCGAGGCTTTACCTTGAGGAAAGGACTCACGTCAAGTTTCCTTTTAGCTCTAGAGCGTCTCAGGAGGAGCACCAACCCAGGCTATGAAAGCACCCTGTTGATGTAGAGAACACTCGTTCCCTTCCCAGAGCCCTGCCTACAGTGACTAGAGACACCTCCTAAAACTGTTTTTTAGGTAGTTTCAAGGCAGCATGAATGGAGCATTCAAAATGGGAAAGCAAGAACTGTGCCATCACGTCCCCGTTTCCAGCGAACACGCAGCCTTCCTCCTTGTGATTTCTCCTAAGTAAATACACACTCTAGCTACACACTGGTCCCTTCCCTGAATAACGTTTTCTTGGCACAGAGTTCTCCGTGTAGCCTACTGCCTTTCCCAAGGAAAGCTCTAGGAACGATATCGGGTCTTAGCTTCTTCTAAAACCCTGCCTTGTAAGAGGAAGAACTGTGCTGTGGTTAAGGCAGGAATGCAAGCCGACTTTACCCTGTAAGTATGGGGTCTTAAGGTATGACTCTGTACGAGGAAAGCAAAGCTGTTTTGGTTTCTCAGTGCCGCTCAGCCTAGGGCTATGAGGCATATTTGCATGACATGTAGGACGTGAGAGAAGAGATTTCCTGGAGCCGTTGGAGTGCTGAGGAAACCTAGGTATCCCAAGGAAGAGTGCAGTGTGTTGCCCTACACTCAGCATACACAGAGTGACTGGGAAAGGTTTCCGGGCCTGGATGTTTCTTAGCAGCCTCTTGGAGCCTGCCGATTCTAGGTGTTCTTGCAGGGAATAGGGTGCCCACGCGAGGTCCTCGGTGTCTTGAAACCTTACTAACCTTAAAAGAAAACCGACCTAAAGCTAATGCTTCAAGGACTCTGCTCCAAGCTTCCGCTTCGGCAGGCTATTCGAGGCTTTACCTTGAGGAAAGGACTCACGTCAAGTTTCCTTTTAGCTCTAGAGCGTCTCAGGAGGAGCACCAACCCAGGCTATGAAAGCACCCTGTTGATGTAGAGAACACTCGTTCCCTTTCCAGAGCCCTGCCTACAGTGACTAGAGACACGTCCTAAAACTGTTATTTAGGTAGTTTCAAGGCAGCATGAATTGAGTATTCAAAATGGGAAGGCAAGGCCTGTGCCATCAGGTCCCCGTTTCCAGCGAACACGCAGCCTACCTCCTTGTGATTTCTCCAAGTAAATACACACTCTAGCTACACACTGGTCCCTTCCCTGAATAACGTTTCCTTGGCACAGAGTTCTCCGTGTAGCCTACTGCCTTTCCCAAGGAAAGCTCTAGGTACGCTATCGGGGCTTAGCTTCTTCTAACACCCTGCAGTGTAAGAGGAACATCTGTGCTGTGGTTAAGGCAGAAACGCAAGCCGCCTTTCTCCTGTAAGTATGGGGTCTTAAGGTATGACTCTGTACGAGGAATGCAAAGCAGTTTTGGATCCTCAGTGCCGCTCAGCCTAGGGCTATGAGGCAGATTTGCATGGCATGTAGGGCGTTAGAGAACAGATTTCCTGGAGCTGTTGGAGTGCTGAGGAAACCTAGGTCTCCCAAAGAAGAGTGCAGTGTGTTGCCCTACACTCAGCATACACAGAGTGACTGGGAAAGGTTTCCGGGCCTGGATGTTTCTTAGCAGCCTCTTGGAGCCTGCCGATTCTAGGTGTTCTTGCAGGGAATAGGGTGCCCACGCGAGGTCCTCGGTGTCTTGAAACCTTACTAACCTTAAAAGAAAACAGACCTAAAGCTAATGCTTCAAGGACTCTGCTCCAAGCTTCCGCTTCGGCAGGCTATTCGAGGCTTTACCTTGAGGAAAGGACTCACGTCAAGTTTCCTTTTAGCTCTAGAGAGTCTCAGGAGGAGCTCCCTCCCAGGCTATGAAAGCACCCTGTTGATGGAGAGAACACTCGTGCCCTTCCCAAAGCCCTGCCTACACTGACTAGAGACCCGTCCTAAAACTGTTATTTAGGTAGTTTCAAGGCAGCATGAATTGAGCATTCAAAATGGGAAGGCAAGGACTGTGCCATCAGGTCCCCGTTTCCAGCGAACACGCAGCCTACCTCCTTGTGATTTCTCCAAGTAAATATACACTCTAGCTACACACTGGTCCCTTCCCTGAATAACGTTACCTTGGCACGGAGTTCTCCGTGTAGCCAACTGCCTCTCCCAAGGAACGCCCTAGGTACGCTATCGGAGCTTAGCTTCTTCTAACACCCTGCAGTGTAAGAGGAAAAACTGTGCTTTGGTTACAGCAGGAAAGCAAGCCGACTTTCTCCTGTAAGTATGGGTTCTTTAGTTATGACTCTGTACGAGGAATGCAAAGCAGTTTTGGTTTCTCAGTGCCGCTCAACATAGGGCTAAGAGGCATATTTGCATGACATGTTGGACGTGAGAGAACAGAATTCCTGGTGGTGTTGGAGTGCTGAAGAAACCTAGGTCTCCCAAAGAAGAGTGCAGTGTGTTGCCCTACACTCAGCATACACAGAGTGACTGGGAAAGGTTTCCGGGCCTGGATGTTTCTTAGCAGCCTAGTGGAGCCTGCCGGAACTAGGTGTTCTTGCAGGGAATAGGGTGCCCACGCGAGGTCCTCGGTGTCTTGAAACCTTACTAACCTTAAAAGAAAACAGACCTAAAGCTAATGCTTCAAGGACTCTGCTCCAAGCTTCCGCTTCGGCAGGCTATTCGAGGCTTTACCTTGAGGAAAGGACTCACGTCAAGTTTCCTTTTAGCTCTAGAGCGTCTCAGGAGGAGCTCCCTCCCAGTCTAGGAAAGCACCCTGTTGATGGAGAGAACACTCGTGCCCTTCCCAAAGCCCTGCCTACAGTGACTAGAGACCCGTCCTAAATCTGTTATTTAGGTAGTTTCAAGGCAGCAGGTATTGAGCATTCAAAATGGGAAGGCAAGGCCTGTGCCATCAGGTCCCCGTTTCCAGCGAACACGCAGCCTACCTCCTTGTGATTTCTCCAAGTAAATATACACTCTAGCTACACACTGGTCCCTTCCCTGAATAACGTTTTCTTGGCACAGAGTTCTCCGTGTAGCCTACTGCCTTTCCCAAGGAAAGCTCTAGGTACGCTATCGGGGCTTAGCTTCTTCTAACACCCTGCAGTGTAAGAGGAACATCTGTGCTGTGGTTAAGGCAGAAACGCAAGCCGCCTTTCTCCTGTAAGTATGGGGTCTTAAGGTATGACTCTGTACGAGGAATGCAAAGCAGTTTTGGTTCCTCAGTGCCGCTCAGCCTAGGGCTCTGAGGCAGATTTGCATGGCATGTAGGGCGTTAGAGAACAGAATTCCTGGAGGTGTTGGAGTGCTGAGGAAACCTAGGTCTCCCAAGGAAGAGTGCAGTGTGTTGCCCTACACTCAGCATACACAGAGTGACTGGGAAAGGTTTCCGGGCCTGGATGTTTCTTAGCAGCCTAGTGGAGCCTGCCGGAACTCGGTGTTCTTGCAGGGAATAGGGTGCCCACGCGAGGTCCTCGGTGTCTTGAAACCTTACTAACCTTAAAAGAAAACAGACCTAAAGCTAATGCTTCAAGCACTCTGCTCCAAGCTTCCGCTTCGGCAGGCTATTGGAGGCTTTACCTTGAGGAAAGGACTCACGTCAAGTTTCCTTTTAGCTCTAGAGCGTCTCAGGAGGAGCACCAACCCAGGCTATGAAAGCACCCTGTTGATGTAGAGAACACTCGTTCCCTTCCCAGAGCCCTGCCTACAGTGACTAGAGACACGTCCTAAAACTGTTTTTTAGGTAGTTTTAAGGCAGCATGAATGGAGCATTCAAAATGGGAAAGCAAGACCTGTGCCATCAGGTCCCCGTTTCCAGCGAACATGCAGCCTACCTCCTTGTGATTTCTCCAAGGAAATATACACTGTAGCTACACACTGGTCCCTGCCCTGAATAACGTTTTCTTGGCACGGAGTTTTCCGTGTAGCCAACTGCCTCTCCCAAGGAACGCTCTAGGTACGCTATCGGGGCTTAGCTTCTTCTAACACCCTGCAGTGTAAGAGGAACATCTGTGCTGTGGTTAAGGCAGGAACGCAAGCCGACTTTCTCCTGTAAGTATGGGGTCTTAAGGTATGACTCTGTACGAGGAATGCAAAGCAGTTTTGGATCCTCAGTGCCGCTCAGCCTAGGGCTATGAGGCAGATTTGCATGACATGTAGGGCGTGAGAGAACAGAATTCCTGGAGGTGTTGGAGTGCTGGAGAAACCTAGGTCTCCCAAAGAAGAGTGCAGTGTGTTGCCCTACACTCAGCATACACAGAGTGACTGGGAAAGGTTTCCGGGCCTGGATGTTTCTTAGCAGCCTAGTGGAGCCTGCCGGAACTAGGTGTTTTTACAGGGAATAGGGTGCCCACGCGAGGTCCTCGGTGTCTTGAAACCTTACTAACCTTAAAAGAAAACAGACGTAAAGCTAATGTTTCAAGCACTCTGCTCCTAGCTTCCGCTTCGGCAAGCTATTCGAGGCTTTACCTTGAGGAAAGGACTCACGTCAAGTTTCCTTTTAGCTCTAGAGCGTCTCAGGAGGAGCACCAACCCAGGCTATGAAAGCACCCTGTTGATGTAGAGAACACTCGTTCCCTTCCCAGAGCCCTGCCTACAGTGGCTAGAGACACGTCTAAAACTGTTTTTTAGGTAGTTTCAAGGCAGCATGAATGGAGCATTCAAAATGGGAAAGCAAGACCTGTGCCATCACGTCCCCGTTTCCAGCGAACACGCAGCCTTCCTCCTTGTGATTTCTCCTAAGTAAATACACACTCTAGCTACACACTGGTCCCTTCCCTGAATAACGTTTTCTTGGCACAGAGTTCTCCGTGTAGCCTACTGCCTTTCCCAAGGAAAGCTCTAGGAACGATATCGGGTCTTAGCTTCTTCTAAAACCCTGCCTTGTAAGAGGAAGAACTGTGCTGTGGTTAAGGCAGGAATGCAAGCCGACTTTACCCTGTAAGTATGGGGTCTTAAGGTATGACTCTGTACGAGGAAAGCAAAGCTGTTTTGGTTTCTCAGTGCCGCTCAGCCTAGGGCTATGAGGCATATTTGCATGACATGTAGGACGTGAGAGAAGAGATTTCCTGGAGCCGTTGGAGTGCTGAGGAAACCTAGGTATCCCAAGGAAGAGTGCAGTGTGTTGCCCTACACTCAGCATACACAGAGTGACTGGGAAAGGTTTCCGGGCCTGGATGTTTCTTAGCAGCCTCTTGGAGCCTGCCGATTCTAGGTGTTCTTGCAGGGAATAGGGTGCCCACGCGAGGTCCTCGGTGTCTTGAAACCTTACTAACCTTAAAAGAAAACCGACCTAAAGCTAATGCTTCAAGGACTCTGCTCCAAGCTTCCGCTTCGGCAGGCTATTCGAGGCTTTACCTTGAGGAAAGGACTCACGTCAAGTTTCCTTTTAGCTCTAGAGCGTCTCAGGAGGAGCACCAACCCAGGCTATGAAAGCACCCTGTTGATGTAGAGAACACTCGTTCCCTTTCCAGAGCCCTGCCTACAGTGACTAGAGACACGTCCTAAAACTGTTATTTAGGTAGTTTCAAGGCAGCATGAATTGAGTATTCAAAATGGGAAGGCAAGGCCTGTGCCATCAGGTCCCCGTTTCCAGCGAACACGCAGCCTACCTCCTTGTGATTTCTCCAAGTAAATACACACTCTAGCTACACACTGGTCCCTTCCCTGAATAACGTTTCCTTGGCACAGAGTTCTCCGTGTAGCCTACTGCCTTTCCCAAGGAAAGCTCTAGGTACGCTATCGGGGCTTAGCTTCTTCTAACACCCTGCAGTGTAAGAGGAACATCTGTGCTGTGGTTAAGGCAGAAACGCAAGCCGCCTTTCTCCTGTAAGTATGGGGTCTTAAGGTATGACTCTGTACGAGGAATGCAAAGCAGTTTTGGATCCTCAGTGCCGCTCAGCCTAGGGCTATGAGGCAGATTTGCATGGCATGTAGGGCGTTAGAGAACAGATTTCCTGGAGCTGTTGGAGTGCTGAGGAAACCTAGGTCTCCCAAAGAAGAGTGCAGTGTGTTGCCCTACACTCAGCATACACAGAGTGACTGGGAAAGGTTTCCGGGCCTGGATGTTTCTTAGCAGCCTCTTGGAGCCTGCCGATTCTAGGTGTTCTTGCAGGGAATAGGGTGCCCACGCGAGGTCCTCGGTGTCTTGAAACCTTACTAACCTTAAAAGAAAACAGACCTAAAGCTAATGCTTCAAGGACTCTGCTCCAAGCTTCCGCTTCGGCAGGCTATTCGAGGCTTTACCTTGAGGAAAGGACTCACGTCAAGTTTCCTTTTAGCTCTAGAGCGTCTCAGGAGGAGCTCCCTCCCAGGCTATGAAAGCACCCTGTTGATGGAGAGAACACTCGTGCCCTTCCCAAAGCCCTGCCTACACTGACTAGAGACCCGTCCTAAAACTGTTATTTAGGTAGTTTCAAGGCAGCATGAATTGAGCATTCAAAATGGGAAGGCAAGGACTGTGCCATCAGGTCCCCGTTTCCAGCGAACACGCAGCCTACCTCCTTGTGATTTCTCCAAGTAAATATACACTCTAGCTACACACTGGTCCCTTCCCTGAATAACGTTACCTTGGCACGGAGTTCTCCGTGTAGCCAACTGCCTCTCCCAAGGAACGCCCTAGGTACGCTATCGGAGCTTAGCTTCTTCTAACACCCTGCAGTGTAAGAGGAAAAACTGTGCTTTGGTTACAGCAGGAAAGCAAGCCGACTTTCTCCTGTAAGTATGGGTTCTTTAGTTATGACTCTGTACGAGGAATGCAAAGCAGTTTTGGTTTCTCAGTGCCGCTCAACATAGGGCTAAGAGGCATATTTGCATGACATGTTGGACGTGAGAGAACAGAATTCCTCGTGGTGTTGGAGTGCTGAAGAAACCTAGGTCTCCCAAAGAAGAGTGCAGTGTGTTGCCCTACACTCAGCATACACAGAGTGACTGGGAAAGGTTTCCGGGCCTGGATGTTTCTTAGCAGCCTAGTGGAGCCTGCCGGAACTAGGTGTTCTTGCAGGGAATAGGGTGCCCACGCGAGGTCCTCGGTGTCTTGAAACCTTACTAACCTTAAAAGAAAACAGACCTAAAGCTAATGCTTCAAGGACTCTGCTCCAAGCTTCCGCTTCGGCAGGCTATTCGAGGCTTTACCTTGAGGAAAGGACTCACGTCAAGTTTCCTTTTAGCTCTAGAGCGTCTCAGGAGGAGCTCCCTCCCAGTCTAGGAAAGCACCCTGTTGATGGAGAGAACACTCGTGCCCTTCCCAAAGCCCTGCCTACAGTGACTAGAGACCCGTCCTAAATCTGTTATTTAGGTAGTTTCAAGGCAGCAGGAATTGAGCATTCAAAATGGGAAGGCAAGGCCTGTGCCATCAGGTCCCCGTTTCCAGCGAACACGCAGCCTACCTCCTTGTGATTTCTCCAAGTAAATATACACTCTAGCTACACACTGGTCCCTTCCCTGAATAACGTTTTCTTGGCACAGAGTTCTCCGTGTAGCCTACTGCCTTTCCCAAGGAAAGCTCTAGGTACGCTATCGGGGCTTAGCTTCTTCTAACACCCTGCAGTGTAAGAGGAACATCTGTGCTGTGGTTAAGGCAGAAACGCAAGCCGCCTTTCTCCTGTAAGTATGGGGTCTTAAGGTATGACTCTGTACGAGGAATGCAAAGCAGTTTTGGTTCCTCAGTGCCGCTCAGCCTAGGGCTCTGAGGCAGATTTGCATGGCATGTAGGGCGTTAGAGAACAGAATTCCTGGAGGTGTTGGAGTGCTGAGGAAACCTAGGTCTCCCAAGGAAGAGTGCAGTGTGTTGCCCTACACTCAGCATACACAGAGTGACTGGGAAAGGTTTCCGGGCCTGGATGTTTCTTAGCAGCCTAGTGGAGCCTGCCGGAACTCGGTGTTCTTGCAGGGAATAGGGTGCCCACGCGAGGTCCTCGGTGTCTTGAAACCTTACTAACCTTAAAAGAAAACAGACCTAAAGCTAATGCTTCAAGCACTCTGCTCCAAGCTTCCGCTTCGGCAGGCTATTGGAGGCTTTACCTTGAGGAAAGGACTCACGTCAAGTTTCCTTTTAGCTCTAGAGCGTCTCAGGAGGAGCACCAACCCAGGCTATGAAAGCACCCTGTTGATGTAGAGAACACTCGTTCCCTTCCCAGAGCCCTGCCTACAGTGACTAGAGACACGTCCTAAAACTGTTTTTTAGGTAGTTTTAAGGCAGCATGAATGGAGCATTCAAAATGGGAAAGCAAGACCTGTGCCATCAGGTCCCCGTTTCCAGCGAACATGCAGCCTACCTCCTTGTGATTTCTCCAAGGAAATATACACTGTAGCTACACACTGGTCCCTGCCCTGAATAACGTTTTCTTGGCACGGAGTTTTCCGTGTAGCCAACTGCCTCTCCCAAGGAACGCTCTAGGTACGCTATCGGGGCTTAGCTTCTTCTAACACCCTGCAGTGTAAGAGGAACATCTGTGCTGTGGTTAAGGCAGGAACGCAAGCCGACTTTCTCCTGTAAGTATGGGGTCTTAAGGTATGACTCTGTACGAGGAATGCAAAGCAGTTTTGGATCCTCAGTGCCGCTCAGCCTAGGGCTATGAGGCAGATTTGCATGACATGTAGGGCGTGAGAGAACAGAATTCCTGGAGGTGTTGGAGTGCTGGAGAAACCTAGGTCTCCCAAAGAAGAGTGCAGTGTGTTGCCCTACACTCAGCATACACAGAGTGACTGGGAAAGGTTTCCGGGCCTGGATGTTTCTTAGCAGCCTAGTGGAGCCTGCCGGAACTAGGTGTTTTTACAGGGAATAGGGTGCCCACGCGAGGTCCTCGGTGTCTTGAAACCTTACTAACCTTAAAAGAAAACAGACGTAAAGCTAATGTTTCAAGCACTCTGCTCCTAGCTTCCGCTTCGGCAAGCTATTCGAGGCTTTACCTTGAGGAAAGGACTCACGTCAAGTTTCCTTTTAGCTCTAGAGCGTCTCAGGAGGAGCACCAACCCAGGCTATGAAAGCACCCTGTTGATGTAGAGAACACTCGTTCCCTTCCCAGAGCCCTGCCTACAGTGGCTAGAGACACGTCTAAAACTGTTTTTTAGGTAGTTTCAAGGCAGCATGAATGGAGCATTCAAAATGGGAAAGCAAGACCTGTGCCATCACGTCCCCGTTTCCAGCGAACACGCAGCCTTCCTCCTTGTGATTTCTCCTAAGTAAATACACACTCTAGCTACACACTGGTCCCTTCCCTGAATAACGTTTTCTTGGCACAGAGTTCTCCGTGTAGCCTACTGCCTTTCCCAAGGAAAGCTCTAGGAACGATATCGGGTCTTAGCTTCTTCTAAAACCCTGCCTTGTAAGAGGAAGAACTGTGCTGTGGTTAAGGCAGGAATGCAAGCCGACTTTACCCTGTAAGTATGGGGTCTTAAGGTATGACTCTGTACGAGGAAAGCAAAGCTGTTTTGGTTTCTCAGTGCCGCTCAGCCTAGGGCTATGAGGCATATTTGCATGACATGTAGGACGTGAGAGAAGAGATTTCCTGGAGCCGTTGGAGTGCTGAGGAAACCTAGGTATCCCAAGGAAGAGTGCAGTGTGTTGCCCTACACTCAGCATACACAGAGTGACTGGGAAAGGTTTCCGGGCCTGGATGTTTCTTAGCAGCCTCTTGGAGCCTGCCGATTCTTGGTGTTCTTGCAGGGAATAGGGTGCCCACGCGAGGTCCTCGGTGTCCTGAAAGCTTACCAACCTGAAAACATACCTAAAGCTAATGCTTCAAGGACTCTGCTCCAAGCTTCCACTTCGGCAGGCTATTCGAGGCTTTACCTTGAGGAAAGGACTCACGTCAAGTTTCCTTTTAGCCCTAGAGCGTCTCAGGAGGAGCACCAACCCAGGCTATGAAAGCACCCTGTTGATGTAGAGAACACTCGTTCCCTTCCCAGAGCCCTGCCTACAGTGACTAGAGACACGTCCTAAAACGGTTTTTTAGGTAGTTTCAAGGCAGCATGAATTCAGCATTCAAAATGGGAAGGCAAGGACTGTGCCATCAGGTCCCCGTTTCCAGCGAACACGCAGCCTACCTCCTTGTGATTTCTCCAAGTAAATATACACTCTAGCTACACACTGGTCCCTTCCCTGAATAACGTTACCTTGGCACGGAGTTCTCCGTGTAGCCAACTGCCTCTCCCAAGGAACGCCCTAGGTACGCTATCGGAGCTTAGCTTCTTCTAACACCCTGCAGTGTAAGAGGAAAAACTGTGCTTTGGTTACAGCAGAAACGCAAGCCGACTTTCTCCTGTAAGTATGGGTTCTTAAGTTATGACTCTGTACGAGGAATGCAAAGCAGTTTTGGTTTCTCAGTGCCGCTCAACCTAGGGCTAAGAGGCATATTTGCATGACATGTTGGACGTGAGAGAACAGAATTCCTGGTGGTGTTGGAGTGCTGAAGAAACCTAGGTCTCCCAAAGAAGAGTGCAGTGTGTTGCCCTACACTCAGCATACACAGAGTGACTGGGAAAGGTTTCCGGGCCTGGATGTTTCTTAGCAGCCTAGTGGAGCCTGCCGGAACTAGGTGTTCTTAGAGGGAATAGGGTGCCCACGCGAGGTCCTCGGTGTCTTGAAACCTTACTAACCTTAAAAGAAAACAGACCTAAAGCTAATGCTTCAAGGACTCTGCTCCAAGCTTCCGCTTCGGCAGGCTATTCGAGGCTTTACCTTGAGGAAAGGACTCACGTCAAGTTTCCTTTTAGCTCTAGAGCGTCTCAGGAGGAGCTCCCTCCCAGGCTATGAAAGCACCCTGTTGATGGAGAGAACACTCGTGCCCTTCCCAAAGCCCTGCCTACAGTGACTAGAGACCCGTTCTAAAACTGTTATTTAGGTAGTTTCAAGGCAGCTTGAATTCAGCATTCAAAATGGGAGAGCAAGACCTGTGCCATCAGGTCCCCGTTTCCAGCGAACACGCAGCCTACCTCCTTGTGATTTCTCCAAGTAAATATACACTCTAGCTACACACTGGTCCCTGCCCTGAATAACGTTTTCTTGGCACGGAGTTTTCCGTGTAGCCAACTGCCTCTCCCAAGGAACGCTCTAGGTACGCTATCGGGGCTTAGCTTCTTCTAACACCCTGCAGTGTAAGAGGAACATCTGTGCTGTGGTTAAGGCAGAAACGCAAGCCGACTTTCTCCTGTAAGTATGGGGTCTTAAGGTATGACTCTGTACGAGGAATGCAAAGCAGTTTTGGTTCCTCAGTGCCGCTCAGCCTAGGGCTCTGAGGCAGATTTGCATGGCATGTAGGGCGTTAGAGAACAGAATTCCTGGAGGTGTTGGAGGGCTGAGGAAACCTAGGTCTCCCAAGGAAGAGTGCAGTGTGTTGCCCTACACTCAGCATACACAGAGTGACTGGGAAAGATTTCCGGGCCTGGATGTTTCTTAGCAGCCTAGTGGAGCCTGCCGGAACTAGGTGTTCTTAGAGGGAATAGGGTGCCCACGCGAGGTCCTCGGTGTCTTGAAACCTTACTAACCTTAAAAGTAAACAGACGTAAAGCTAATGCTTCAAGGACTCTGCTCCAAGCTTCCGCTTCGGCAGGCTATTCGAGGCTTTACCTTGAGGAAAGGACTCACGTCAAGTTTCCTTTTAGCTCTAGAGCGTCTCAGGAGGAGCTCCCTCACAGGCTATGAAAGCACCCTGTTGATGGAGAGAACACTCGTGCCCTTCCCAAAGCCCTGCCTACAGTGACTAGAGACCCGTTCTAAAACTGTTATTTAGGCAGTTTCAAGGCAGCATGAATTCAGCATTCAAAATGGGAAGGCAAGGCCTGTGCCATCAGGTCCCCGTTTCCAGCGAACACGCAGCCTACCTCCTTGTGATTTCTCCAAGTAAATATACACTCTAGCTACACACTGGTCCCTTCCCTGAATAACGTTACCTTGGCACGGAGTTCTCCGTGTATCCAACTGCCTCTCCCAAGGAACGCCCTAGGTACGCTATCGGAGCTTAGCTTCTTCTAACACCCTGCAGTGTAAGAGGAAAAACCGTGCTTTGGTTACAGCAGGAACGCAAGCCGACTTTCTCCTGTAAGTATGGGTTCTTAAGTTATGACTCTGTACGAGGAATGCAAAGCAGTTTTGGTTTCTCAGTGCCGCTCAACCTAGGGCTGAGAGGCATATTTGCATGACATGTTGAACGTGAGAGAACAGAATTCCTGGTGGTGTTGGAGTTTTGAAGAAACCTAGGTCTCCCAAAGAAGAGAGCAGTGTGTTGCCCTACACTCAGCATACACAGAGTGACTGGGAAAGGTTTCCGGGCCTGGATGTTTCTTAGCAGCCTAGTGGAGCCTGCCGGAACTAGGTGTTCTTAAAGGGAATAGGGTGCCCACGCGAGGTCCTCGGTGTCTTGAAACCTTACTAACCTTAAAAGAAAACAGACCTAAAGCTAATGCTTCAAGGACTCTGCTCCAAGCTTCCGCTTCGGCAGGCTATTGGAGGCTTTACCTTGAGGAAAGGACTCACGTCAAGTTTCCTTTTAGCTCTAGAGCGTCTCAGGAGGAGCACCAACCCAGGCTATGAAAGCACCCTGTTGATGTAGAGAACACTCGTTCCCTTCCCAGAGCCCTGCCTACAGTGACTAGAGACACGTCCTAAAACTGTTTTTTAGGTAGTTTTAAGGCAGCATGAATGGAGCATTCAAAATGGGAAAGCAAGACCTGTGCCATCAGGTCCCCGTTTCCAGCGAACACGCAGCCTACCTCCTTGTGATTTCTCCAAGGAAATATACACTGTAGCTACACACTGGTCCCTGCCCTGAATAACGTTTTCTTGGCACAGAGTTCTCCGTGTAGCCAACTGCCTCTCACAAGGAACGCTCTAGGTACTCTATCGGGGCTTAGCTTTTTCTAAAACCCTGCAGTGTAAGAGGAACATCTGTGCTGTGGTTAAGGCAGGAACGCAAGCCGACTTTCTCCTGTAAGTATGGGGTCTTAAGGTATGACTCTGTACGAGGAATGCAAAGCAGTTTTGGTTCCTCAGTGCCGCTCAGCCTAGGGCTATGAGGCAGATTTGCATGACATGTAGGGCGTGAGAGAACAGAATTCCTGGAGGTGTTGGAGTGCTGAAGAAACCTAGGTCTCCCAAAGAAGAGTGCAGTGTGTTGCCCTACACTCAGCATACACAGAGTGACTGGGAAAGGTTTCCGGGCCTGGATGTTTCTTAGCAGCCTAGTGGAGCCTGCCGGAACTAGGTGTTCTTGCAGGGAATAGGGTGCCCACGCGAGGTCCTCCGTGTCCTGAAAGCTTACCAACCTGAAAATATACCTAAAGCTAACGCTTCAAGGACTCTGCTCCAAGCTTCCGCTTCGGCAGGCTATTCGAGGCTTTACCTTGAGGAAAGGACTCACGTCAAGTTTCCTTTTAGCTCTAGAGCGTCTCAGGAGGAGCACCAACCCAGGCTATGAAAGCACCCTGTTGATGTAGAGAACACTCGTTCCCTTCCCAGAGCCCTGCCTACAGTGACTAGAGACACGTCCTAAATCTGTTATTTAGGTAGTTTCAAGGCAGCATGAATTGAGCATTCAAAATGGGAAGGCAAGGCCTGTGCCATCAGGTCCCCGTTTCCAGCGAACACGCAGCCTACCTCCTTGTGATTTCTCCAAGTAAATATACACTCTAGCTACACACTGGTCCCTTCCCTGAATAACGTTTTCTTGGCACAGAGTTCTCCGTGTAGCCTACTGCCTTTCCCAAGGAAAGCTCTAGGTACGCTATCGGGGCTTAGCTTCTTCTAACACCCTGCAGTGTAAGAGGAACATCTGTGCTGTGGTTAAGGCAGAAACGCAAGCCGCCTTTCTCCTGTAAGTATGGGGTCTTAAGGTATGACTCTGTACGAGGAATGCAAAGCAGTTTTGGATCCTCAGTGCCGCTCAGCCTAGGGCTATGAGGCAGATTTGCATGGCATGTAGGGCGTTAGAGAACAGATTTCCTGGAGCTTTTGGAGTGCTGAGGAAACCTAGGTCTCCCAAAGAAGAGTGCAGTGTGTTGCCCTACACTCAGCATACACAGAGTGACTGGGAAAGGTTTCCGGGCCTGGATGTTTCTTATCAGCCTAGTGGAGCCTGCTGGTACTACGTGTTCTTGCAGGGAATAGGGTGCCCTCGCGAGGGCCTAGGTGTCTTGAAACCTTACTAACCTTAAAAGAAAACAGACCTAAAGCTAATGCTTCAAGGACTCTGCTCCAAGCTTCCGCTTCGGCAGGCTATTCGAGGCTTTACCTTGAGGAAAGGACTCACGTCAAGTTTCCTTTTAGCTCTAGAGCGTCTCAGGAGGAGCTCCCTCCCAGGCTATGAAAGCACCCTGTTGATGGAGAGAACACTCGTGCCCTTCCCAAATCCCTGCCTACACTGACTAGAGACCCGTTCTAAAACTGTTATTTAGGTAGTTTCAAGGCAGCATGAATTCAGCATTCAAAATGGGAAGGCAAGGACTGTGCCATCAGGTCCCCGTTTCCAGCGAACACGCAGCCTACCTCCTTGTGATTTCTCCAAGTAAATATACACTCTAGCTACACACTGGTCCCTTCCCTGAATAACGTTACCTTGGCACGGAGTTCTCCGTGTAGCCAACTGCCTCTCCCAAGGAACGCCCTAGGTACGCTATCGGAGCTTAGCTTCTTCTAACACCCTGCAGTGTAAGAGGAAAAACTGTGCTTTGGTTACAGCAGGAACGCAAGCCGACTTTCTCCTGTAAGTATGGGTTCTTAAGTTATGACTCTGTACGAGGAATGCAAAGCAGTTTTGGTTTCTCAGTGCCGCTCAACCTAGGGCTAAGAGGCATATTTGCATGACATGTTGGACGTGAGAGAACAGAATTCCTGGTGGTGTTGGAGTGCTGAAGAAACCTAGGTCTCCCAAAGAAGAGTGCAGTGTGTTGCCCTACACTCAGCATACACAGAGTGACTGGGAAAGGTTTCCGGGCCTGGATGTTTCTTAGCAGCCTAGTGGAGCCTGCCGGAACTAAGTGTTCTTAAAGGGAATAGGGTGCCCACGCGAGGTCCTCGGTGTCTTGAAACCTTACTAACCTTAAAAGAAAACAGACCTAAAGCTAATGCTTCAAGGACTCTGCTCCAAGCTTCCGCTTCGGCAGGCTATTCGAGGCTTTACCTTGAGGAAAGGACTCACGTCAAGTTTCCTTTTAGCTCTAGAGCGTCTCAGGAGGAGCTCCCTCGCAGTCTAGGAAAGCACCCTGTTGATGGAGAGAACACTCGTTCCCTTCCCAGAGCCCTGCCTACAGTGACTAGAGACACGTCCTAAAACTGTTTTTTAGGTAGTTTTAAGGCAGCATGAATGGAGCATTCAAAATGGGAAAGCAAGACCTGTGCCATCAGGTCCCCGTTTCCAGCGAACATGCAGCCTACCTCCTTGTGATTTCTCCAAGGAAATATACACTGTAATTACACACTGGTCCCTGCCCTGAATAACGTTTTCTGGCACGGAGTTTACCGTGTAGCCAACTGCCTCTCCCAAGGAACGCTCTAGGTACGCTATCGGGGCTTAGCTTCTTCTAACACCCTGCAGTGTAAGAGGAACATCTGTGCTGTGGTTAAGGCAGGAACGCAAGCCGACTTTCTCCTGTAAGTATGGGGTCTTAAGGTATGACTCTGTACGAGGAATGCAAAGCAGTTTTGGTTCCTCAGTGCCGCTCAGCCTAGGGCTATGAGGCAGATTTGCATGACATGTAGGGCGTGAGAGAACAGAATTCCTGGAGGTGTTGGAGTGCTGAAGAAACCTAGGTCTCCCAAAGAAGAGTGCAGTGTGTTGCCCTACACTCAGCATACACAGAGTGACTGGGAAAGGTTTCCGGGCCTGGATGTTTCTTAGCAGCCTAGTGGAGCTTGCCGGAACTAGGTGTTTTTATAGGGAATAGGGTCCCCACGCGAGGTCCTCGGTGTCTTGAAACCTTACTAACCTTAAAAGAAAACAGACGTAAAGCTAATGTTTCAAGCACTCTGCTCCAAGCTTCCGCTTCGGCTAGCTATTGGAGGCTTTACCTTGAGGAAAGGACTCACGTCAAGTTTCCTTTTAGCTCTAGAGCGTCTCAGGAGGAGCTCCCTCCCAGTCTAGGAAAGCACCCTGTTGATGGAGAGAACACTCGTGCCCTTCCCAAAGCCCTGCCTACACTGATTAGAGACCCGTTCTAAAACTGTTATTTAGGTAGTTTCAAGGCAGCATGAATTCAGCATTCAAAATGGGAAGGCAAGGCCTGTGCCATCAGGTCCCCGTTTCCAGCGAACACGCAGCCTACCTCCTTGTGATTTCTCCAAGTAAATATACACTCTAGCTACACACTGGTCCCTTCCCTGAATAACGTTACCTTGGCACGGAGTTCTCCGTGTAGCCAAATGCCTCTCCCAAGGAACGCCCTAAGTACGCTATCGGAGCTTAGCTTCTTCTAACACCCTGCAGTGTAAGAGGAAAAACTGTGCTTTGGTTACAGCAGGAACGCAAGCCGACTTTCTCCTGTAAGTATGGGTTCTTAAGTTATGACTCTGTACGAGGAATGCAAAGCAGTTTTGGTTTCTCAGTGCCGCTCAACCTAGGGCTAAGAGGCATATTTGCATGACATGTTGGACGTGAGAGAACAGAATTCCTGGTGGTGTTGGAGTGCTGAAGAAACCTAGGTCTCCCAAAGAAGAGTGCAGTGTGTTGCCCTACACTCAGCATACACAGAGTGACTGGGAAAGGTTTCCGGGCCTGGATGTTTCTTAGCAGCCTAGTGGAGCCTGCCGGAACTAGGTGTTCTTGCAGGGAATAGGGTGCCCACGCGAGGTCCTCGGTGTCTTGAAACCTTACTAACCTTAAAAGAAAACAGACCTAAAGCTAATGCTTCAAGGACTCTGCTCCAAGCTTCCGCTTCGGCAGGCTATTCGAGGCTTTACCTTGAGGAAAGGACTCACGTCACGTTTCCTTTTAGCTCTAGAGCGTCTCAGGAAGAGCTCCCTCCCAGTCTAGGAAAGCACCCTGTTGATGGAGAGAACACTCGTGCCCTTCCCAAAGCCCTGCCTACAGTGACTAGAGACCCGTCCTAAAACTGTTATTTAGGTAGTTTCAAGGCAGCATGAATTGAGCATTCAAAATGGGAAGGCAAGGCCTGTGCCATCAGGTCCCCGTTTCCAGCGAACACGCAGCCTACCTCCTTGTGATTTCTCCAAGTAAATATACACTCTAGCTACACACTGGTCCCTTCCCTGAATAACGTTTTCTTGGCACAGAGTTCTCCGTGTAGCCTACTGCCTTTCCCAAGGAAAGCTCTAGGTACGCTATCGGGGCTTAGCTTCTTCTAACACCCTGCAGTGTAAGAGGAACATCTGTGCTGTGGTTAAGGCAGAAACGCAAGCCGCCTTTCTCCTGTAAGTATGGGGTCTTAAGGTATGACTCTGTACGAGGAATGCAAAGCAGTTTTGGATCCTCAGTGCCGCTCAGCCTAGGGCTCTGAGGCAGATTTGCATGGCATGTAGGGCGTTAGAGAACAGATTTCCTGGAGCTTTTGGAGTGCTGAGGAAACCTAGCTCTCCCAAGGAAGAGTGCAGTGTGTTGCCCTACACTCAGCATACACAGAGTGACTGGGAAAGGTTTCCGGGCCTGGATGTTCCTTAGCAGCCTAGTGGAGCCTGCCGGAACTCGGTGTTCTTGCAGGGAATAGGGTGCCCACGCGAGGTCCTCGGTGTCTTGAAACCTTACTAACCTTAAAAGAAAACAGACCTAAAGCTAATGCTTCAAGCACTCTGCTCCAAGCTTCCGCTTCGGCAGGCTATTGGAGGCTTTACCTTGAGGAAAGGACTCACGTCAAGTTTCCTTTTAGCTCTAGAGCGTCTCAGGAGGAGCACCAACCCAGGCTATGAAAGCACCCTGTTGATGTAGAGAACACTCGTTCCCTTCCCAGAGCCCTGCCTACAGTGACTAGAGACACGTCCTAAAACTGTTTTTTAGGTAGTTTTAAGGCAGCATGAATGGAGCATTCAAAATGGGAAAGCAAGACCTGTGCCATCAGGTCCCCGTTTCCAGCGAACATGCAGCCTACCTCCTTGTGATTTCTCCAAGGAAATATACACTGTAGCTACACACTGGTCCCTGCCCTGAATAACGTTTTCTTGGCACGGAGTTTTCCGTGTAGCCAACTGCCTCTCCCAAGGAACGCTCTAGGTACGCTATCGGGGCTTAGCTTCTTCTAACACCCTGCAGTGTAAGAGGAAGAACTGTGCTGTGGTTAAGGCAGGAACGCAAGCCGACTTTACCCTGTAAGTATGGGGTCTTAAGGTATGACTCTGTACGAGGAATGCAAAGCTGTTTTGGTTTCTCAGTGCCGCTCAGCCTAGGGCTATGAGGCATATTTGCATGACATGTAGGACGTGAGAGAAGAGATTTCCTGGAGCTGTTGGAGTGCTGAGGAAACCTAGGTCTCCCAAGGAAGAGTGCAGTGTGTTGCCCTACACTCAGCATACACAGAGTGACTGGGAAAGGTTTCCGGGCCTGGATGTTTCTTAGCAGCCTAGTGGAGCCTGCCGGTACTAGGTGTTCTTGCAGGGAATAGGGTGCCCACGCGAGGTCCTCCGTGTCCTGAAAGCTTACCAACCTGAAAATATACCTAAAGCTAACGCTTCAAGGACTCTGCTCCAAGCTTCCGCTTCGGCAGGCTATTCGAGGCTTTACCTTGAGGAAAGGACTCACGTCAAGTTTCCTTTTAGCTCTAGAGCGTCTCAGGAGGAGCACCAACCCAGGCTATGAAAGCACCCTGTTGATGTAGAGAACACTCGTTCCCTTCCCAGAGCCCTGCCTACAGTGACTAGAGACACGTCCTAAAACTGTTATTTAGGTAGTTTCAAGGCAGCATGAATTGAGTATTCAAAATGGGAAGGCAAGGCCTGTGCCATCAGGTCCCCGTTTCCAGCGAACACGCAGCCTACCTCCTTGTGATTTCTCCAAGTAAATACACACTCTAGCTACACACTGGTCCCTTCCCTGAATAACGTTTTCATGGCACAGAGTTCTCCGTGTAGCCTACTGCCTTTCCCAAGGAAAGCTCTAGGTACGCTATCGGGGCTTAGCTTCTTCTAACACCCTGCAGTGTAAGAGGAACATCTGTGCTGTGGTTAAGGCAGAAACGCAAGCCGCCTTTCTCCTGTAAGTATGGGGTCTTAAGGTATGACTCTGTACGAGGAATGCAAAGCAGTTTTGGTTCCTCAGTGCCGCTCAGCCTAGGGCTCTGAGGCAGATTTGCATGGCATGTAGGGCGTTAGAGAACAGATTTCCTGGAGCTTTTGGAGTGCTGAGGAAACCTAGGTCTCCCAAGGAAGAGTGCAGTGTGTTGCCCTACACTCAGCATACACAGAGTGACTGGGAAAGGTTTCCTGGCCTGGATGTTTCTTAGCAGCCTAGTGGAGCCTGCCGGAACTCGGTGTTCTTGCAGGGAATAGGGTGCCCACGCGAGGTCCTCGGTGTCTTGAAACCTTACTAACCTTAAAAGAAAACAGACCTAAAGCTAATGCTTCAAGCACTCTGCTCCAAGCTTCCGCTTCGGCAGGCTATTGGAGGCTTTACCTTGAGGAAAGGACTCACGTCACGTTTCCTTTTAGCTCTAGAGCGTCTCAGGAGGAGCTCCCTCCCAGGCTATGAAAGCACCCTGTTGATGGAGAGAACACTCGTGCCCTTCCCAAAGCCCTGCCTACAGTGACAAGAGACCAGTCCTAAAACTGTTATTTAGGTAGTTTCAGGGCAGCATGAATTGAGTATTCAAAATGGGAAGGCAAGGCCTGTGCCATCAGGTCCCCGTTTCCAGCGAACACGCAGCCTACCTCCTTGCAATTTCTCCAAGTAAATATACACTCTAGCTACACACTGGTCCCTTCCCTGAATAACGTTTTCTTGGCACGGAGTTCTTCGTGTAGCCAACTGCCTCTCCCAGGGAACGCTCTAGGTACGCTATCGGGGCTTAGCTTCTTCTAAAACCCTGCAGTGTAACAGGAACATCTGTGCGGTGGTTAAGGCATGAACGCAAGCCGACTTTCTCCTGTAAGTATGGGGTCTTAAGGTATGACTCTGTACGAGGAATGCAAAGCAGTTTTGGTTCCTCAGTGCCTCTCAGCCTAAGGCTATGAGGCATATTTGCATGACATGTAGAACATGAGAGAACAGATTTCCTGGAGATGTTGGAGTGCTGAGGAAACCTAGGTCTCCCAAAGAAGAGTGCCGTGTGTTGCTCTACAGTCAGCATACACAGAGTGACTGGGAAAGGTTTCCGGGCCTGGATGTTTCTTAGCAGCCTAGTGGAGCCTGCCGGAACTAGGTGTTCTTGCAGGGAATAGGGTGCCCACGCGAGGTCCTCGGTGTCTTGAAACCTTACTAACCTAAAAAGAAAACAGACCTAAAGCTAATGCTTCAAGGACTCTGCTCCAAGCTTCCGCTTCGGCAGGCTATTCGAGCCTTTACCTTGAGGAAAGGATTCACGTCAAGTTTCCTTTTAGCTCGAGAGTGTCTCAGGAGGAGCTCCCTCCCAGGATATGAAAGCACCCTGATGATGTAGAGAACACTCGTGCCCTTCCCAGAGCCCTGCCTACAGTGACTAGAGACCCGTCTTAAAACTGTTTTTTAGGTAGTGTCAAGGCAGAATGAATGGAGTATTCAAAATGGGAAAGCAAGGCCTGCGCCATCAGGTCCCCGTTTCCAGCGAACACGCAGCCTACCTCCTTGTGATTTCTCCAAGTAAATATACACTCAGGCTACACACTGGTCCCTTCCCCGAATAACGTTTTCTTGGCACGGAGTTCTTCGTGTAGCCACCTGCCTCTCCCAAGGAACGCTCTAGGTACGCTATCGGGGCTTAGCTTTTTCTAAAACCCTGCAGTGTAAGAGGAAGAACTGTGCTGTGGTTAAGCCAGGAATGCAATCCAACTTTCTCCTGTAAGTATGGGGTCTTAAGGTATGACTCTGTACGAGGAATGCAAAGCAGTTTTGGTTTCTCAGTGCCGCTCAGCTTAGGGCTATGAAGCAGATTTGCATGACATGTAGGACGTGAGAGAACAGATTTCCTGGAGATGTTGGAGTGCTGAGGAAACCTAAGTCTCCCAAGGAAGAGTGCAGTGTGTTGCCCTACACTCAGCATACACAGAGTGACTGGGAAAGGTTTCCGGGCCTGGATGTTTCTTAGCACCCTAGTGGAGCCTGCCGGAACTAGGTGTTCTTGCAGGGAATAGGGTGCCCACGCGAGGTCCTCGGTGTCTTGAAACCTTACTAACCTTAAAAGAAAACAGACCTAAAGCTAATGCTTCAAGCACTCTGCTCCAATCTTCCTCTTCGGCAGGCTATTCGAGGCTTTACCTTGAGGAAAGGACTCACGTCACGTTTCCTTTTAGTTCTAGACCGTCTCAGAAGGAGCTCCCTCCCAGGCTATGAAAGCACCCTGTTTATGTAGAGAACACTCGTGCCCTTCCCAAAGCACTGCCTACAGTGAATAAAGACCCGTCCTAAAACTGTTATTTAGGTAGATTTAAGGCAGCATGAATTGAGCATTCAAAATGGGAAGGCAAGTCCTGTGCCATCAGGTCCCCTTTTCCAGCGAACACGCAGCCTACCTCCTTGTGATTTCTACTAAGTAAATATACACTCAGGCTACACACTGGTCCCTTCCCTGAATAACGTTTTCTTGGCACGGAGTTCTCCGTGTAGCCAACTGCCTCTCCCAAGGAACGCTCTAGGTACGCTATCGGGGCTTAGCTTCTTCTAAAACCCCGCAGTGTAAGAGGAAGAACTGTGCTGTGGTTAAGGCAGGAACGCAAGCCGACTTTCTCCTGTAAGTATGGGGTCTTAAGGTATGACTCTGTACGAGGAATGCAAAGCAGTTTTGGTTTCTCAGTGCCGCTCAGCCTAGGGCTATGAGGCAGATTTGCATGACATGTAGGACGTGAGAGAACAGATTTCCTGGAGCTGTTGGAGTGCTGAGGAAACCTAGGTCTCCCAAAGAAGAGTGCAGTGTGTTGCCCTACACTCAGCATACACAGAGTGACTGGGAAAGGTTTCCGGGCCTGGATGTTTCTTAGCAGCCTAGTGGAGCCGGCCGGTACTAGGTGTTCTTGCAGGGAATAGGGTGCCCACGCGAGGTCCTCGGTGTCCTGAAAGCTTACTAACCTTAAAAGAAAACAGACCTAAAGCTAATGCTTCAAGGACTCTGCTCCAAGCATCCGCTTCTGCAGGCTATTCGAGGCTTTAACTTGAGGAAAGGACTCACGTCACGTTTCCTTTTAGCTCTAGAGCGTCTCAGGAGGAGCTCCCACGCAGGCTATGAAAGCACCCTGTTGATGTAGAGAACACTCGTTTCCTTCCCAGAGCCCTGCCTACAGTGACTAGAGACCCATCCTAAAACTGTTTTTTAGGTAGTTTCAAGGCAGCATGAATGGAGCACTCAAAATGGGAAAGCAAGGCCTGCGCCATCAGGTCCCCGTTTCCAGCGAACACGCAGCCTACCTCCTTGCGATTTCTCCAAGTAAATATACACTCTAGCTACACACTGGTCCCTTCCCTGAATAACGTTTTCTTGGCACGGAGTTCTTCGTGTAGCCAACTGCCTCTTCCAAGGAACGCTCTAGGTACGCTATCGGGGCTTAGCTTCTTCTAAAATCCTGCAGTGTAAGAGGAAAAACTGTGCTTTGGTTACAGCAGGAACGCAAGCCGACTTTCTCCTGTAAGTATGGGTCTTAAGGTTTGACTCTGTACGAGGAATGCGAAGCAGTTTTGGTTCCTCAGTGCCGCTCAGCCTAGGGCTATGAGGCAGATTTGCATGACATGAAGAACGGGAGAAAACAGATTTCCTGGAGCTGCTGGAGTGCTGAGGAAACCTAGGTCTCCCAAGGAAGAGTGCAGTGTGTTGCCCTACACTGAGCATACACAGAGTGACTGGGAAAGGTTTCCGGGCCTGGATGTTTCTTAGCAGCCTAGTGGAGCCTGCCGGAACTAGGTGTTCTTGCAGGGAATAGGGTGCCCACGCGAGGTCCTCGGTGTCTTGAAACCTTACTAACCTTAAAAGAAAACAGACCTAAAGCTAATGCTTCAAGCACTCTGCTCCAATCTTCCTCTTCGGCAGGCTATTTGAGGCTTTACCTTGAGGAAAGGATTCACGTCAAGTTTCCTTTTAGCTCGAGAGTGTCTCAGGAGGAGCTCCCTCCCAGGATATGAAAGCACCCTGATGATGTAGAGAACACTCGTGCCCTTCCCAGAGCCCTGCCTACAGTGACTAGAGACCCGTCTTAAAACTGTTTTTTAGGTAGTGTCAAGGCAGAATGAATGGAGTATTCAAAATGGGAAAGCAAGGCCTGCGCCATCAGGTCCCCGTTTCCAGCGAACACGCAGCCTACCTCCTTGTGATTTCTCCAAGTAAATATACACTCAGGCTACACACTGGTCCCTTCCCCGAATAACGTTTTCTTGGCACGGAGTTCTTCGTGTAGCCACCTGCCTCTCCCAAGGAACGCTCTAGGTACGCTATCGGGGCTTAGCTTTTTCTAAAACCCTGCAGTGTAAGAGGAAGAACTGTGCTGTGGTTAAGCCAGGAATGCAATCCAACTTTCTCCTGTAAGTATGGGGTCTTAAGGTATGACTCTGTACGAGGAATGCAAAGCAGTTTTGGTTTCTCAGTGCCGCTCAGCTTAGGGCTATGAAGCAGATTTGCATGACATGTAGGACGTGAGAGAACAGATTTCCTGGAGATGTTGGAGTGCTGAGGAAACCTAAGTCTCCCAAGGAAGAGTGCAGTGTGTTGCCCTACACTCAGCATACACAGAGTGACTGGGAAAGGTTTCCGGGCCTGGATGTTTCTTAGCACCCTAGTGGAGCCTGCCGGAACTAGGTGTTCTTGCAGGGAATAGGGTGCCCACGCGAGGTCCTCGGTGTCTTGAAACCTTACTAACCTTAAAAGAAAACAGACCTAAAGCTAATGCTTCAAGCACTCTGCTCCAATCTTCCTCTTCGGCAGGCTATTCGAGGCTTTACCTTGAGGAAAGGACTCACGTCACGTTTCCTTTTAGTTCTAGACCGTCTCAGAAGGAGCTCCCTCCCAGGCTATGAAAGCACCCTGTTTATGTAGAGAACACTCGTGCCCTTCCCAAAGCACTGCCTACAGTGAATAAAGACCCGTCCTAAAACTGTTATTTAGGTAGATTTAAGGCAGCATGAATTGAGCATTCAAAATGGGAAGGCAAGTCCTGTGCCATCAGGTCCCCTTTTCCAGCGAACACGCAGCCTACCTCCTTGTGATTTCTACTAAGTAAATATACACTCAGGCTACACACTGGTCCCTTCCCTGAATAACGTTTTCTTGGCACGGAGTTCTCCGTGTAGCCAACTGCCTCTCCCAAGGAACGCTCTAGGTACGCTATCGGGGCTTAGCTTCTTCTAAAACCCCGCAGTGTAAGAGGAAGAACTGTGCTGTGGTTAAGGCAGGAACGCAAGCCGACTTTCTCCTGTAAGTATGGGGTCTTAAGGTATGACTCTGTACGAGGAATGCAAAGCAGTTTTGGTTTCTCAGTGCCGCTCAGCCTAGGGCTATGAGGCAGATTTGCATGACATGTAGGACGTGAGAGAACAGATTTCCTGGAGCTGTTGGAGTGCTGAGGAAACCTAGGTCTCCCAAAGAAGAGTGCAGTGTGTTGCCCTACACTCAGCATACACAGAGTGACTGGGAAAGGTTTCCGGGCCTGGATGTTTCTTAGCAGCCTAGTGGAGCCGGCCGGTACTAGGTGTTCTTGCAGGGAATAGGGTGCCCACGCGAGGTCCTCGGTGTCCTGAAAGCTTACTAACCTTAAAAGAAAACAGACCTAAAGCTAATGCTTCAAGGACTCTGCTCCAAGCATCCGCTTCTGCAGGCTATTCGAGGCTTTAACTTGAGGAAAGGACTCACGTCACGTTTCCTTTTAGCTCTAGAGCGTCTCAGGAGGAGCTCCCACGCAGGCTATGAAAGCACCCTGTTGATGTAGAGAACACTCGTTTCCTTCCCAGAGCCCTGCCTACAGTGACTAGAGACCCATCCTAAAACTGTTTTTTAGGTAGTTTCAAGGCAGCATGAATGGAGCACTCAAAATGGGAAAGCAAGGCCTGCGCCATCAGGTCCCCGTTTCCAGCGAACACGCAGCCTACCTCCTTGCGATTTCTCCAAGTAAATATACACTCTAGCTACACACTGGTCCCTTCCCTGAATAACGTTTTCTTGGCACGGAGTTCTTCGTGTAGCCAACTGCCTCTTCCAAGGAACGCTCTAGGTACGCTATCGGGGCTTAGCTTCTTCTAAAATCCTGCAGTGTAAGAGGAAAAACTGTGCTTTGGTTACAGCAGGAACGCAAGCCGACTTTCTCCTGTAAGTATGGGTCTTAAGGTTTGACTCTGTACGAGGAATGCGAAGCAGTTTTGGTTCCTCAGTGCCGCTCAGCCTAGGGCTATGAGGCAGATTTGCATGACATGAAGAACGGGAGAAAACAGATTTCCTGGAGCTGCTGGAGTGCTGAGGAAACCTAGGTCTCCCAAGGAAGAGTGCAGTGTGTTGCCCTACACTGAGCATACACAGAGTGACTGGGAAAGGTTTCCGGGCCTGGATGTTTCTTAGCAGCCTAGTGGAGCCTGCCGGAACTAGGTGTTCTTGCAGGGAATAGGGTGCCCACGCGAGGTCCTCGGTGTCTTGAAACCTTACTAACCTTAAAAGAAAACAGACCTAAAGCTAATGCTTCAAGCACTCTGCTCCAATCTTCCTCTTCGGCAGGCTATTTGAGGCTTTACCTTGAGGAAAGGACTCACGTCACGTTTCCTTTTAGTTCTAGAGCGTCTCAGGAGGAGCTCCCTCCCAGGCTATGAAAGCACCCTGTTGATGTAGAGAACACTCGTGCCCTTCCCAAAGCACTGCCTACAGTGAATAAAGACCCGTCCTAAAACTGTTATTTAGGTAGATTTAAGGCAGCATGAATTGAGCATTCAAAATGGGAAGGCAAGTCCTGTGCCATCAGGGCCCCTTTTCCAGCGAACACGCAGCCTACCTCCTTGTGATTTCTACTAAGTAAATATACACTCAGGCTACACACTGGTCCCTTCCCTGAATAACGTTTTCTTGGCACGGAGTTCTCCGTGTAGTCAACTGCCTCTCCCAAGGAACGCTCTAGGTACGCTATCGGGGCTTAGCTTCTTCTAAAACCCCGCAGTGTAAGAGGAAGAACTGTGCTGTGGTTAAGGCAGGAACGCAAGCCGACTTTCTCCTGTAAGTATGGGGTCTTAAGGTATGACTCTGTACGAGGAATGCAAAGCAGTTTTGGTTTCTCAGTGCCGCTCAGCCTAGGGCTATGAGGCAGATTTGCATGACATGTTGGACGTGAGAGAACAGATTTCCTGGAGCTGTTGGAGTGCTGAGGAAACCTAGGTCTCCCAAGGAAGAGTGCAGTGTGTTGCCCTACACTCAGCATTCACAGAGTGACTGGGAAAGGTTTCCGGGCCTGGATGTTTCTTAGCAGCCTAGTGGAGCCTGCCGGAACTAGGTGTTCTTGCAGGGAATAGGGTGCCCACGCGAGGTCCTCGGTGTCTTGAAACCTTACTAACCTTAAAAGAAAACAGACCTAAAGCTAATGCTTCAAGGACTCTGCTCCAAGCTTCCGCTTCGGCAGGCTATTCAAGGCTTTACCTTGAGGAAAGGATTCACGTCCAGTTTCCTTTTAGCTCTAGAGCGTCTCAGAAGGAGCTCCCACCCAGGCTATGAAAGCACCCTGTTGATGTAGAGAACACTCGTTCCCTTCCCACAGCCCTGCCTTCAGTGACTAGAGACCCGTCTTAAAACTGTTTTTTAGGTAGTGTCAAGGCATAATGAATGGAGTATTCAAAATGGGAAAGCAAGGCCTGCGCCATCAGGTCCCCGTTTCCAGCGAACACGCAGCCTACCTCCTTGTGATTTCTCCAAGTAAATATACACTCAGGCTACACACTGGTCCCTTCCCCGAATAACGTTTTCTTGGCACGGAGTTCTTCGTGTAGCCACCTGCCTCTCCCAAGGAACGCTCTAGGTACGCTATCGGGGCTTAGCTTTTTCTAAAACCCTGCAGTGTAAGAGGAAGAACTGTGCTGTGGTTAAGCCAGGAATGCAATCCAACTTTCTCCTGTAAGTATGGGGTCTTAAGGTATGACTCTGTACGAGGAATGCAAAGCAGTTTTGGTTTCTCAGTGCCGCTCAGCTTAGGGCTATGAAGCAGATTTGCATGACATGTAGGACGTGAGAGAACAGATTTCCTGGAGATGTTGGAGTGCTGAGGAAACCTAAGTCTCCCAAGGAAGAGTGCAGTGTGTTGCCCTACACTCAGCATACACAGAGTGACTGGGAAAGGTTTCCGGGCCTGGATGTTTCTTAGCACCCTAGTGGAGCCT
Source organism: Balaenoptera borealis (assembly GCF_965194805.1). Lineage (NCBI taxonomy): Eukaryota > Metazoa > Chordata > Mammalia > Artiodactyla > Balaenopteridae > Balaenoptera > Balaenoptera borealis. The sequence continues at coordinate 43,547 of NW_028123088.1, forward strand.
GCCGGAACTAGGTGTTCTTGCAGGGAATAGGGTGCCCACGCGAGGTCCTCGGTGTCTTGAAACCTTACTAACCTTAAAAGAAAACAGACCTAAAGCTAATGCTTCAAGCACTCTGCTCCAATCTTCCTCTTCGGCAGGCTATTCGAGGCTTTACCTTGAGGAAAGGACTCACGTCACGTTTCCTTTTAGTTCTAGACCGTCTCAGGAGGAGCTCCCTCCCAGGCTATGAAAGCACCCTGTTTATGTAGAGAACACTCGTGCCCTTCCCAAAGCACTGCCTACAGTGAATAAAGACCCGTCCTAAAACTGTTATTTAGGTAGATTTAAGGCAGCATGAATTGAGCATTCAAAATGGGAAGGCAAGTCCTGTGCCATCAGGTCCCCTTTTCCAGCGAACACGCAGCCTACCTCCTTGTGATTTCTACTAAGTAAATATACACTCAGGCTACACACTGGTCCCTTCCCTGAATAACGTTTTCTTGGCACGGAGTTCTCCGTGTAGCCAACTGCCTCTCCCAAGGAACGCTCTAGGTACGCTATCGGGGCTTAGCTTCTTCTAAAACCCCGCAGTGTAAGAGGAAGAACTGTGCTGTGGTTAAGGCAGGAACGCAAGCCGACTTTCTCCTGTAAGTATGGGGTCTTAAGGTATGACTCTGTACGAGGAATGCAAAGCAGTTTTGGTTTCTCAGTGCCGCTCAGCCTAGGGCTATGAGGCAGATTTGCATGACATGTAGGACGTGAGAGAACAGATTTCCTGGAGCTGTTGGAGTGCTGAGGAAACCTAGGTCTCCCAAAGAAGAGTGCAGTGTGTTGCCCTACACTCAGCATACACAGAGTGACTGGGAAAGGTTTCCGGGCCTGGATGTTTCTTAGCAGCCTAGTGGAGCCGGCCGGTACTAGGTGTTCTTGCAGGGAATAGGGTGCCCACGCGAGGTCCTCGGTGTCCTGAAAGCTTACTAACCTTAAAAGAAAACAGACCTAAAGCTAATGCTTCAAGGACTCTGCTCCAAGCATCCGCTTCTGCAGGCTATTCGAGGCTTTAACTTGAGGAAAGGACTCACGTCACGTTTCCTTTTAGCTCTAGAGCGTCTCAGGAGGAGCTCCCACGCAGGCTATGAAAGCACCCTGTTGATGTAGAGAACACTCGTTTCCTTCCCAGAGCCCTGCCTACAGTGACTAGAGACCCATCCTAAAACTGTTTTTTAGGTAGTTTCAAGGCAGCATGAATGGAGCACTCAAAATGGGAAAGCAAGGCCTGCGCCATCAGGTCCCCGTTTCCAGCGAACACGCAGCCTACCTCCTTGCGATTTCTCCAAGTAAATATACACTCTAGCTACACACTGGTCCCTTCCCTGAATAACGTTTTCTTGGCACGGAGTTCTTCGTGTAGCCAACTGCCTCTTCCAAGGAACGCTCTAGGTACGCTATCGGGGCTTAGCTTCTTCTAAAATCCTGCAGTGTAAGAGGAAAAACTGTGCTTTGGTTACAGCAGGAACGCAAGCCGACTTTCTCCTGTAAGTATGGGTCTTAAGGTTTGACTCTGTACGAGGAATGCGAAGCAGTTTTGGTTCCTCAGTGCCGCTCAGCCTAGGGCTATGAGGCAGATTTGCATGACATGAAGAACGGGAGAAAACAGATTTCCTGGAGCTGCTGGAGTGCTGAGGAAACCTAGGTCTCCCAAGGAAGAGTGCAGTGTGTTGCCCTACACTCAGCATACACAGAGTGACTGGGAAAGGTTTCCGGGCCTGGATGTTTCTTAGCAGCCTAGTGGAGCCTGCCGGAACTAGGTGTTCTTGCAGGGAATAGGGTGCCCACGCGAGGTCCTCGGTGTCTTGAAACCTTACTAACCTTAAAAGAAAACAGACCTAAAGCTAATGCTTCAAGCACTCTGCTCCAATCTTCCTCTTCGGCAGGCTATTTGAGGCTTTACCTTGAGGAAAGGACTCACGTCACGTTTCCTTTTAGTTCTAGAGCGTCTCAGGAGGAGCTCCCTCCCAGGCTATGAAAGCACCCTGTTGATGTAGAGAACACTCGTGCCCTTCCCAAAGCACTGCCTACAGTGAATAAAGACCCGTCCTAAAACTGTTATTTAGGTAGATTTAAGGCAGCATGAATTGAGCATTCAAAATGGGAAGGCAAGTCCTGTGCCATCAGGGCCCCTTTTCCAGCGAACACGCAGCCTACCTCCTTGTGATTTCTACTAAGTAAATATACACTCAGGCTACACACTGGTCCCTTCCCTGAATAACGTTTTCTTGGCACGGAGTTCTCCGTGTAGTCCACTGCCTCTCCCAAGGAACGCTCTAGGTACGCTATCGGGGCTTAGCTTCTTCTAAAACCCCGCAGTGTAAGAGGAAGAACTGTGCTGTGGTTAAGGCAGGAACGCAAGCCGACTTTCTCCTGTAAGTATGGGGTCTTAAGGTATGACTCTGTACGAGGAATGCAAAGCAGTTTTGGTTTCTCAGTGCCGCTCAGCCTAGGGCTATGAGGCAGATTTGCATGACATGTTGGACGTGAGAGAACAGATTTCCTGGAGCTGTTGGAGTGCTGAGGAAACCTAGGTCTCCCAAGGAAGAGTGCAGTGTGTTGCCCTACACTCAGCATTCACAGAGTGACTGGGAAAGGTTTCCGGGCCTGGATGTTTCTTAGCAGCCTAGTGGAGCCTGCCGGAACTAGGTGTTCTTGCAGGGAATAGGGTGCCCACGCGAGGTCCTCGGTGTCTTGAAACCTTACTAACCTTAAAAGAAAACAGACCTAAAGCTAATGCTTCAAGGACTCTGCTCCAAGCTTCCGCTTCGGCAGGCTATTCAAGGCTTTACCTTGAGGAAAGGATTCACGTCCAGTTTCCTTTTAGCTCTAGAGCGTCTCAGAAGGAGCTCCCACCCAGGCTATGAAAGCACCCTGTTGATGTAGAGAACACTCGTTCCCTTCCCACAGCCCTGCCTTCAGTGACTAGAGACCCATCCTAAAACTGTTTTTTAGGTAGTTTCAAGGCAGCATGAATGGAGCACTCAAAATGGGAAAGCAAGGCCTGCGCCATCAGGTCCCCGTTTCCAGCGAACACGCAGCCTACCTCCTTGCGATTTCTCCAAGTAAATATACACTCTAGCTACACACTGGTCCCTTCCCTGAATAACGTTTTCTTGGCACGGAGTTCTTCGTGTAGCCAACTGCCTCTTCCAAGGAACGCTCTAGGTACGCTATCGGGGCTTAGCTTCTTCTAAAATCCTGCAGTGTAAGAGGAAAAACTGTGCTTTGGTTACAGCAGGAACGCAAGCCGACTTTCTCCTGTAAGTATGGGTCTTAAGGTTTGACTCTGTACGAGGAATGCGAAGCAGTTTTGGTTCCTCAGTGCCGCTCAGCCTAGGGCTATGAGGCAGATTTGCATGACATGAAGAACGGGAGAAAACAGATTTCCTGGAGCTGCTGGAGTGCTGAGGAAACCTAGGTCTCCCAAGGAAGAGTGCAGTGTGTTGCCCTACACTCAGCATACACAGAGTGACTGGGAAAGGTTTCCGGGCCTGGATGTTTCTTAGCAGCCTAGTGGAGCCTGCCGGAACTAGGTGTTCTTGCAGGGAATAGGGTGCCCACGCGAGGTCCTCGGTGTCTTGAAACCTTACTAACCTTAAAAGAAAACAGACCTAAAGCTAATGCTTCAAGCACTCTGCTCCAATCTTCCTCTTCGGCAGGCTATTTGAGGCTTTACCTTGAGGAAAGGACTCACGTCACGTTTCCTTTTAGTTCTAGAGCGTCTCAGGAGGAGCTCCCTCCCAGGCTATGAAAGCACCCTGTTGATGTAGAGAACACTCGTGCCCTTCCCAAAGCACTGCCTACAGTGAATAAAGACCCGTCCTAAAACTGTTATTTAGGTAGATTTAAGGCAGCATGAATTGAGCATTCAAAATGGGAAGGCAAGTCCTGTGCCATCAGGGCCCCTTTTCCAGCGAACACGCAGCCTACCTCCTTGTGATTTCTACTAAGTAAATATACACTCAGGCTACACACTGGTCCCTTCCCTGAATAACGTTTTCTTGGCACGGAGTTCTCCGTGTAGTCAACTGCCTCTCCCAAGGAACGCTCTAGGTACGCTATCGGGGCTTAGCTTCTTCTAAAACCCCGCAGTGTAAGAGGAAGAACTGTGCTGTGGTTAAGGCAGGAACGCAAGCCGACTTTCTCCTGTAAGTATGGGGTCTTAAGGTATGACTCTGTACGAGGAATGCAAAGCAGTTTTGGTTTCTCAGTGCCGCTCAGCCTAGGGCTATGAGGCAGATTTGCATGACATGTTGGACGTGAGAGAACAGATTTCCTGGAGCTGTTGGAGTGCTGAGGAAACCTAGGTCTCCCAAGGAAGAGTGCAGTGTGTTGCCCTACACTCAGCATTCACAGAGTGACTGGGAAAGGTTTCCGGGCCTGGATGTTTCTTAGCAGCCTAGTGGAGCCTGCCGGAACTAGGTGTTCTTGCAGGGAATAGGGTGCCCACGCGAGGTCCTCGGTGTCTTGAAACCTTACTAACCTTAAAAGAAAACAGACCTAAAGCTAATGCTTCAAGGACTCTGCTCCAAGCTTCCGCTTCGGCAGGCTATTCAAGGCTTTACCTTGAGGAAAGGATTCACGTCCAGTTTCCTTTTAGCTCTAGAGCGTCTCAGAAGGAGCTCCCACCCAGGCTATGAAAGCACCCTGTTGATGTAGAGAACACTCGTTCCCTTCCCACAGCCCTGCCTTCAGTGACTAGAGACCCGTCCTAAAACTGTTTTTTAGGTAGTTTCAAGGCAGCATGAATGGAGTATTCAAAATGGGAAGGAAAGGCCTGTGCCATCAGGTCCCCTTTTCCAGCGAACACGCAGCCTACCTCCTTGTGATTTCTCCAAGTAAATATACACTCTAGCTACACACTGGTCCCTTCCCTGAATAACGTTACCTTGGCAAGGAATTCTCCGTGTAGCCAACTGCCTCTCCCAAGGAACGCTCTAGGTACGCTATCGGGGCTTAGCTTCTTCTAAAACCCTGCAGTGTAAGAGGAAGAACTGTGCTGTGGTTAAGGCAGGAACGCAAGCCGACTTTCTCCTGTAAGTATGGGATCTTAAGGTATGACTCTGTACGAGGAAGGCAAAGCAGTTTTGGTTTCTCAGTGCCGCTCAGACTAGGGCTATGAGGCATATTTGCATGACATGTAGGAGGTGAGAGAACAGATTTCCTGGAGCTGTTGGAGTGCTGAAGAAATCCAGCTCTCCCAAGGAAGAGTGCAGTGTGTTGCCCTACACTCAGCATACACAGAGTGACTGGGAAAGGTTTCCGGGCCTGGATGTTTCTTAGCAGCCTAGTGGAGCCGGCCGGTACTAGGTGTTCTTGCAGGGAATAGGGTACCTACGCGAGGTCCTCGGTGTCCTGAAAGCTTACTAACCTTAAAAGAAAACAGACCTAAAGCTAATGCTTCAAGCACTCTGCTCCAATCTTCCTCTTCGGCAGGCTATTCGAGGCTTTACCTTGAGGAAAGGACTCACGTCACGTTTCCTTTTAGTTCTAGACAGTCTCAGGAGGAGCTCCCTCCCAGGCTATGAAAGCACCCTGTTGATGTAGAGAACACTCGTTTCCTTCACAAAGCCCTGCCTACAGTGAGTAGAGACCCGTCCTAAAACTGTTATTTAGGTAGTTTCAAGGCAGCATGAATGGAGCATTCAAAATGGGAAGGCAAGGCCTGTGCCATCAGGTCCCCGTTTCCGGCGAACACGCAGCCTACCTCCGTGAGATTTCTACTAAGTAAATATACACTCTAGCTACACACTGGTCCCTTCCGTGAATAACGTTACCTTGGCACGGTGTTCTCCGTGTAGCCAACTGCCTCTCCCAAGGAACGCACTAGGTACGCTATCGGGGCTTAGCTTCTTCTAAAACCCTGCAGTATAAGAGGAACATCTGTGTGGTGGTTAAGGCAGGAACGCAAGCTGACTTTCTCCTGTAAGTATGGGGTCTTAAGGTATGACTCTGTACAAGGAATGCGAAGCAGTTTTGGTTCCTCAGTGCCGCTCAGCCTAGGGCTATGAGGCAGATTGGCATGACATGTAGGACGTGAGAGAACAGATTTCCTGGAGCTGTTGGAGTGCTGAGGAAACCTAGATCTCCCAAGGAAGAGTGCAGTGTGTTGCCCTACACTCAGCATACACAGAGTGACTGGGAAAGTTTTCCGGGCCTGGATGTTTCTTAGCAGCCTAGTGGAGCCGGCCGGTACTAGGTGTTCTTGCAGGGAATAGGGTGCCCACGCGAGGTCCTCGGTATCCTGAAAGCTTACTAACCTTAAAAGAAAACTGACCTAAAGCTAATGCTTCAAGGACTGTGCTCCAAGCTTCCGCTTCGGCAGACTATTCGAGGCTTTAACTTGGGGAAAGGACTCACGTCACGTTTCCTTTTAGCTCTAGAGCGTCTCAGGAGGAGCTCCCACGCAGGCTATGAAAGCACCCTGTTGATGTAGAGAACACTCGTTCCCTTCCCAGAGCCCTGCCTACAGTGACTAGAGACCCGTCCTAAAACCTTTTTTTAGATAGTTTCAAGGCAGCATGAATGGAGCATTCAAAATGGGAAAGCAAGGCCTGTGCCATCAGGTCCCCGTTTCCAGCGAACACGCAGCCTACCTCCTTGCAATTTCTCCAAGTAATTATACACTCTAGCTACACACTGGTCCCTTCTCTGAATAATGTTTTCTTGGCACGGAGTTCTTCGTGTAGCCAACTGCCTCTTCCAAGGAACGCTCTAGGTACGCTATCGGGGCTTAGCTTCTTCTAAAATCCTGCAGTGTAAGAGGAAAAACTGTGCTTTGGTTACAGCAGGAACACAATCCGACTTTCTCCTGTAAGTATGGGTCTTAAGGTTTGACTCTGTACGAGGAAGGCAAAGCAGTTTTGGTTTCTCAGTGCCGCTCAGACTAGGGCTATGAGGCATATTTGCATGACATGTAGGAGGTGAGAGAACAGATTTCCTGGAGCTGTTGGAGTGCTGAAGAAATCCAGCTCTCCCAAGGAAGAGTGCAGTGTGTTGCCCTACACTCAGCATACACAGAGTGACTGGGAAAGGTTTCCGGGCCTGGATGTTTCTTAGCAGCCTAGTGGAGCCGGCCGGTACTAGGTGTTCTTGCAGGGAATAGGGTGCTCACGCGAGGTCCTCGGTGTCTTGAAACCTTACTAACCTTAAAAGAAAACAGACCTAAAGCTAATGCTTCAAGCACTCTGCTCCAAGCTTCCGCTTCGGCAGGCTATTCGAGGCTTTACCTTGAGGAAAGGTCTCACGTCAAGTTTCCTTTTAGCTCTAGAGCGTCTCAGGAGCAGCTCCCTCCCAGGCTATGAAAGCACCCTGTTGATGTAGAGAACACTCGTGCCCTTCACAAAGCCCTCCCTACAGTGACTAGAGACCTGTCCTAAAACTGTTATTTAGGTAGTTTCAAGGCAGCATGAATGGAGCATTCAAAATGGGAAGGCAAGGCCTGTGCCATCAGGTCCCCGTTTCCGGCGAACACGCAGCCTACCTCCTTGTGATTTCTACTAAGTAAATATACACTCTAGCTACACACTGGTCCCTTTCCTGAATAAAGTTTTCTTGGCACGGAGTTCTCTGTGTAGCCAACTGCCTCTCCCAAAGAACGCTCTAGGTACGCTACCGGGTTTTAGCTTCTTCTAAAACCCTGCAGTGTAAGAGGAAGAACTGTCTGTGCTCTGGTTAAGGCAGGAATGCAAGCCGGCTTTCTCCTGTATGTATGGGGTCTTAAGGTATGACTCTGTACGAGGAATGCAAAGCAGTTTTGGTTTCTCAGTGCCGCTCAGCCTAGGGCTATGAGGCAGATTTGCATGACATGTAGGACGTGAGAGAACAGATTTCCTGGAGATGTTGGAGTGCTGAGGAAACCTAGGTCTCCCAAGGAAGAGTGCAGTGTGTTGCCCTACACTCAGCATACACAGAGTGACTGGGAAAGGTTTCCAGGCCTGGATGTTTCTTAGCAGCCTAGTGGAGCCTGCCGGAACTAAGTGTTCTTGCAGGGAATAGGGTGCCCACGCGAGGTCCTCGGTGTCTTGAAACCTTACTAACCTTAAAAGAAAACAGACCTAAAGCTAATGCTTCAAGCACTCTGCTCCTAGCTTCCGCTTCTGCAGGCTATTCGAGGCTTTACCTTGAGGAAAGGACTCAAGTCAAGTTTCCTTTTAGCTCTAGAGCGTCTCAGGAGGAGCTCCCTCCCAGGATATGAAAGCACCCTGATGATGTAGAGAACACTCGTGCCCTTCCCAGAGCCCTGCCTACAGTGACTAGAGACCCGTCTTAAAACTGTTTTTTAGGTAGTTTCAAGGCAGCATGAATGGGGCATTCAAAATGGGAAAGCAAGGCCTGCGCCATCAGGTCCCCGTTTCCAGCGAACACGCAGCCTACCTCCTTGTGATTTCTCCAAGTAAATATACACTCAGGCTACACACTGGTCCCTTCCCTGAATAACGTTTTCTTGGCACGGAGTTCTTCGTGTAGCCACCTGCCTCTCCCAAGGAACGCTCTAGGTACGCTATCGGGGCTTAGCTTCTTCTAAAACCCTGCAGTGTAAGAGGAAGAACTGTGCTGTGGTTAAGGCAGGAATGCAAGCCAACTTTCTCCTGTAAGTATGGGGTCTTAAGGTATGACTCTGTACGAGGAATGCAAATCAGTTTTGGTTTCTCAGTGCCGCTCAGCTTAGGGCTATGAATCAGATTTGCATGACATGTAGGACGTGAGAGAACAGATTTCCTGGAGCTGTTGTAGTGCTGAGGAAACCTAGGTCTCCCAAGGAAGAGTGCAGTGTGTTGCCCTACACTCAGCATTCACAGAGTGACTGGGAAAGTTTTCCGGGCCTGGATGTTTCTTAGCAGCCTAGTGGAGCCTGCCGTTACTAGGTGTTCTTGCAGGGAATAGTGTGCCCTCGCGAGGTCCTCGGTGTCTTGAAACCTTACTAACCTAAAAAGAAAACAGACCTAAAGCTAATGCTTCAAGGACTCTGCTCCAAGCTTCCGCTTCGGCAGGCTATTCAAGGCTTATCCTTGAGGAAAGGACTCACGTCAAGTTTCGTTATAGCTCTAGAGCGTCTCAGGAGGAGCTCCCACCCAGGCAATGAAAGCACCGTGTTGATGTAGAGAACACTCGTTCCCTTCCCACAGCCCTGCCTACAGTGACTAGAGACCCGTCCTAAAACTGTTTTTTAGGTAGTTTCAAGGCAGCATGAATGGAGCATTCAAAATGGGAAAGCAAGGCCTGTGCCATCAGGTCCCCGTTTCCGGCGAACACGCAGCCTACCTCCTTGTGATTTCTCCAAGTAAATATACACTCTAGCTACACACTGGTCCCTTCCCTGAATAACGTTTTCTTGGCACAGAGTTCTCCGTGTAGCCTACTGCCTTTCCCAAGGAAAGCTCTAGGTACGCTATCGGGGCTTAGCTTCTTCTAACACCCTGCAGTGTAAGAGGAAGAACTGTGCTGTGGTTAAGGCAGGAACGCAAGCCGACTTTACCCTGTAAGTATGGGGTCTTAAGGTATGACTCTGTACGAGGAATGCAAAGCAGTTTTGGTTTCTCAGTGCCGCTCAGCCTAGGGCTATGAGGCATATTTGCATGACGTGTAGGACGTGAGAGAAGAGATTTCCTGGAGGTGTTGGAGTGCTGGAGAAACCTAGGTCTCCCAAAGAAGAGTGCAGTGTGTTGCCCTACACTCAGCATACACAGAGTGACTGGGAAAGGTTTCCGGGCCTGGATGTTTCTTAGCAGCCTAGTGGAGCCTGCCGTTACTAGGTGTTCTTGCAGGGAATAGTGTGCCCTCGCGAGGTCCTCGGTGTCTTGAAACCTTACTAACCTTAAAAGAAAACAGACCTAAAGCTAATGCTTCAAGGACTCTGCTCCAAGCTTCCGCTTCGGCAGGCTATTCAAGGCTTATCCTTGAGGAAAGGACTCACGTCAAGTTTCCTTATAGCTCTAGAGCGTCTCAGGAGGAGCTCCCACCCAGGCAATGAAAGCACCGTGTTGATGTAGAGAACACTCCTTCCCTTCCCAGAGCCCTGCCTACAGTGACTAGAGACCCGTCCTAAAACTGTTTTTTAGGTAGTTTCAAGGCAGCATGAATGGAGCATTCAAAATGGGAAAGCAAGGCCTGTGCCATCAGCTCCCCGTTTCCAGCGAACACGCAGCCTACCTCCTTGTAATTTCTCCAAGTAAATATACACTCTAGCTACACACTGGTCCCTTCCCTGAATAACGTTACCTTGGCACGGAGTTCTCCGTGTACCCAACTGCCTCTCCCAAGGAACGCACTAGGTACGCTATCGGGGCTTAGCTTCTTCTAAAACCCTGCAGTGTAAGAGGAACATCTGTGTGGTGGTTAAGGCAGGAACGCAAGCCGACTTTTTCCTGTAAGTATGGGGTCTTAAGGTATGACTCTGTACAAGGAATGCGAAGCAGTTTTGGTTCCTCAGTGCCGCTCAGCCTAGGGCTATGAGGCAGATTTGCATGACATGTAGGAAGTGAGAGAACAGATTTCCTGGAGCTGCTGGATTGCTGAGGAATTCTATGTCTCCCAAGGAAGAGTGCAGTGTGTTGCCCTACACTCAGCATACAGAAAGTGACTGGGAAAGGTTTCCGGGCCTGGATGTTTCTTAGCAGCCTAGTGGAGCCTGCCGGTACTAGGTGTTCTTGCAGGGAATAGGGTGCCCACGCGAGGTCCTCGGTGTCTTGAAACCTTACTAACCTTAAAAGAAAACAGACCTAAAGCTAATGCTTCAAGCACTCTGCTCCAAGCTTCCGCTTCGGCAGGCTATTCGAAGCTTTACCTTGAGGAAAGGACTCACGTCAAGTTTCCTTTTAGCTCTAGAGCGTCTCAGGAGCAGCTCCCTCCCAGGCTATGAAAGCACCCTGTTGATGTAGAGAACACTCGTGCCCTTCACAAAGCCCTCCCTACAGTGACTAGAGACCTGTCCTAAAACTGTTATTTAGGTAGTTTCAAGGCAGCATGTATTGAGCATTCAAAATGGGAAGGCAAGGCCTGTGCCATCAGGTCCCCGTTTCCGGCGAACACGCAGCCTACCTCCTTGTGATTTCTACTAAGTAAATATACACTCAGGCTACACACTGGTCCCTTCCCTGAATAACGTTTTCTTGGCACGGAGTTCTTCGTGTAGCCACCTGCCTCTCCCAAGGAACGCTCTAGGTACGCTATCGGGGCTTAGCTTCTTCTAAAACCCTGCAGTGTAAGAGGAAGAACTGTGCTGTGGTTAAGGCAGGAATGCAAGCCAACTTTCTCCTGTAAGTATGGGGTCTTAAGGTATGACTCTGTACGAGGAATGCAAAGCAGTTTTGGTTTCTCAGTGCCGCTCAGCTTAGGGCTATGAAGCAGATTTTCATGACATGTAGGACGTGAGAGAACAGATTTCCTGGAGATGTTGGAGTGCTGAGGAAACCTAAGTCTCCCAAGGAAGAGTGCAGTGTGTTGCCCTACACTCAGCATACACAGAGTGACTGGGAAAGGTTTCCGGACCTGGATGTTTCTTAGCAGCCCAGGGGAGCCTGCCGGTACTCGGTGTTCTTGCAGGGAATAGGGTGCCCACGCGAGGTCCTGGTGACCTTATAAGCTTACTAACGTTAAAAGAAAGCAGACCTAATGTTAACACTCAAGGACTCTGCTCCAAGCTTCGGCTTCGGCAGGCTATTCAAGGCTTTACCTTTAGGAAAGGACTCACGTCAAGTTTCCTTTTAGCTCTAGAGCGTCTCAGGAGGAGCTCCCACCCAGGCTATGAAAGCACCCTGTTGATGTAGAGAACACTCGTGCCCTTACCAGAGCCCTGCCTACAATGACTAGAGAACCGTCCTAAAACTGTTATTTAGGTTGTTTCAAGGCAGCATGAATGGAGCGTTCAAAATGGGAGGGTAAAACTTGTGCCATCAGTTCCCCGTTTCCAGCGAATACGCAGCTTACTTCCTTGTGATTTCTACCAAGTAAATGTACACTCTAGCTACACACTTGTCCCTTCCCTGCATAACGTTTTCTTGGATCGGAGTTCTGCGTGTAGCCAACTACCTCTCCCAAGGAAAGCTCTAGGTACGGTATCGGGGCTGAGCTTCTTCTAAAACCCTGCAGTGTAAGAGGAAGAACTGTGCTTTGGTTACAGCAGGAACGTAAGCCGACTTTCTCCTGTAAATATGGCGTCTTAAGATATGACTCTGTAGAAGGAATGCGAAGCAGTTTTGGTTTCTCAGTGCCATTCAGCCTAGGGCAATGTGGCAGATTGGCATGACATGTAGGACGTGAGAGAACAGATTTCCTGGATCTGTTGGAGTGCTGAGGTAATCCAGCTCTCCCAAGGAAGAGTGCAGTGTGTTGCCCTACACTCAGCATACACAGAGTGACTGGGAAATTTTTCCGGGCCTGGATGTTTCTTAGCAGCCCAGGGGAGCCTGCCTGTACTCGGTGTTCTTGCAGGGAATAGGGTGCCCACGCGAGGTCCTCGGTGTCCTGAAAGCTTACTAACCTTAAAAGAAAACAGACCTAAAGCTAATGCCTCAAGGACTCTGCTCCAAGCTTCCGCTTCGGCAGGCTATTCAAGGCTTTACCTTGAGGAAAGGACTCACGTCCAGTTTCCTTTTAGCTCTATATCGTCTCAGGAGGAGCTCCCTCCCAGGCTATTAAAGCTCCCTGTTGATGTAGAGAACACCCGTTCCCTTACCAGAGCCGTGCCTACTGTGACTAGAGACCCGTCCTAAAACTGTTATTTAGGTAGTTTCAAGGCAGCATGAATGGAGCATTCAAAATGGGAAAGCAAGGCCTGTGCCATCAGGTCCCCGTTTCCAGCGAACACGCAGCCTACCTCCTTGTGATTTCTACCAAGTAAATATACACTCTAGCTAAACACTGGTCCCTTCCCTGAATAACGTTTTCTTGGCACGGAGTTCTCCGTGTAGCCAACTGCCTCTCCCAAGGAGTGCTCTAGGTACGCCATCGGGGCTTAGCTTCTAATAAAACCCTGCAGTGTAAGAGGAAGAACTCTGCTTTGGTTATAGCAGGAATGCAAGCCGAATTTCTCCTGAAAGTATGGGGTCTTTTGGTATACCTCTGTAGAAGGAATGCGAAGCAGTTTTGGTTTCTCAGTGCCGCTCAGCCTAGGGCTATGAGGCATATTTGCATGACATGTAGGACGTGAGAGAAGAGATTTCCTGGAGCCGTTGGAGTGCTGAGGAAACCTAGGTATCCCAAGGAAGAGTGCAGTGTGTTGCCCTACACTCAGCATACACAGAGTGACTGGGAAAGGTTTCCGGGCCTGGATGTTTCTTAGCAGCCTCTTGGAGCCTGCCGATTCTAGGTGTTCTTGCAGGGAATAGGGTGCCCACGCGAGGTCCTCGGTGTCTTGAAACCTTACTAACCTTAAAAGAAAACAGACCTAAAGCTAATGCTTCAAGGACTCTGCTCCAAGCTTCCGCTTCGGCAGGCTATTCGAGGCTTTACCTTGAGGAAAGGACTCACGTCAAGTTTCCTTTTAGCTCTAGAGCCTCTCAGGAGGAGCTCCCTCCCAGGCTATGAAAGCACCCTGTTGATGTAGAGAACACTCTTGCCCTTCCCAAAGCCCTGCCTACAGTGACAAGAGACTAGTCCTAAAACTGTTATTTAGGTAGTTTCAAGGCAACATGAATTGAGTATTCAGAATGGGAAGGCAAGGCCTGTGCCATCAGGTCCCCGTTTCCAGCGAACACGCAGCCTACCTCCTTGTGATTTCTACTAAGTAAATATACAATCTAGCTACACACTGGTCCCTTTCCTGAATAACGTTTTATTGGCACGGAGTTCTCCGTGTAGCCAACTGACTCTCCCAAGAAACGCTCTAGGTACGCTATCGGGGCTTAGCTTCTTCTAAAACCCTGCAGTGTAAGAGGAAGAAATGTGCTGTGGTTAAGGCAGGAATGCAAGCCGACTTTACCCTGTAAGTATGGGGTCTTAAGGTATGACTCTGTACGAGGAATGCAAAGCTGTTTTGGTTTCTCAGTGCCGCTCAGCCTAGGGCTATGAGGCATATTTGCATGACATGTAGGACATGAGAGAAGAGATTTCCTGGAGCTGTTGGAGTGCTGAGGAAATCCAGCTCTCCCAAGGAAGAGTGCAGTGTGTTGCCCTACACTCAGCATACACAGAGTGACTGGGAAAGTTTTCCGGGCCTGGATGTTTCTTAGCAGCCTAGTGGAGCCTGCCGGAGCTAGGTGTTCTTACAGGGAATAGGGTGCCCACGCGAGGTCCTCGGTGTCCTGAAAGCTTACCAACCTGAAAACATACCTAAAGCTAATGCTTCAAGGACTCTGCTCCAAGCTTCCGCTTCGGCAGGCTATTCGAGGCTTTACCTTGAGGAAAGGACTCACGTCAAGTTTCCTTTTAGCTCTAGAGCGTCTCAGGAGGAGCACCAACCCAGGCTATGAAAGCACCCTGTTGATGTAGAGAACACTCGTTCCCTTCCCAGAGCCCTGCCTACAGTGGCTAGAGACACGTCCTAAAACTGTTTTTTAGGTAGTTTTAAGGCAGCATGAATGGAGCATTCAAAATGGGAAAGCAAGACCTGTGCCATCAGGTCCACGTTTCCAGCGAACACGCAGCCTACCTCCTGGTGATTTCTCCAGGTAAATATACACTGTAGCTACACACTGGTCCCTGCCCTGAATAACGTTACCTTGACACGGAGTTCTCCGTGTAGCCAACTGCCTCTCCCAAGGAACGCTCTAGGTACGCTATCGGGGCTTAGCTTCTTCTAACACCCTGCAGTGTAAGAGGAACATCTGTGCTGTGGTTAAGGCAGAAACGTAAGCCGACTTTCTCCTGTAAGTATGGGGTCTTAAGGTATGACTCTGTACGAGGAATGCAAAGCAGTTTTGGTTCCTCAGTGCCGCTCAGCCTAGGGCTATGAGGCAGATTTGCATGACATGTAGGGTGTGAGAGAACAGATTTCCCGGAGCTTTTGGAGTGCTGAGGAAACCTAGGTCTCCCAAGGAAGAGTGCAGTGTGTTGCCCTACACTCAGCATACACAGAGTGACTGGGAAAGGTTTCTGGGCCTGGATGTTTCTTAGCAGCCTAGTGGAGCCTGCCGGAACTAGGTGTTCTTGCAGGGAATAGGGTGCCCACGCGAGGTCCTCGGTGTCTTGAAACCTTACTAACCTTAAAAGAAAACAGACGTAAAGCTAATGCTTCAAGCACTCTGCTCCAAGCTTCCGCTTCGGCAGGCTATTCGAGGCTTTACCTTGAGGAAAGGACTCACGTCAAGTTTCCTTTTAGCTCTAGAGCGTCTCAGGAAGAGCTCCCTCCCAGGCTATGAAAGCACCCTGTTGATGGAGAGAACACTCGTGCCCTTCCCAAAGCCCTGCCTACAGTGACTAGACACCCGTCCTAAAACTGTTATTTAGGTAGTTTCAAGGCAGCATGAATTGAGCATTCAAAATGGGAAGGCAAGGCCTGTGCCATCAGGTCCCCGTTTCCAGCGAACACGCAGCCTACCTCCTTGAGATTTCTTCTATGTAAATACACACTCTAGCTACACACTGGTCCCTTCCCTGAATAACGTTTTCTTGGCACAGAGTTCTCCGTGTAGCCTACTGCCTTTCCCAAGGAAAGCTCTAGGAACGATATCGGGTCTTAGCTTCTTCTAAAACCCTGCCTTGTAAGAGGAAGAACTGTGCTGTGGTTAAGGCAGGAATGCAAGCCGACTTTACCCTGTAAGTATGGGGTCTTAAGGTATGACTCTGTACGAGGAAAGCAAAGCTGTTTTGGTTTCTCAGTGCCGCTCAGCCTAGGGCTATGAGGCATATTTGCATGACATGTAGGACGTGAGAGAAGAGATTTCCTGGAGCCGTTGGAGTGCTGAGGAAACCTAGGTATCCCAAGGAAGAGTGCAGTGTGTTGCCCTACACTCAGCATACACATAGTGACTGGGAAAGGTTTCCGGGCCTGGATGTTTCTTAGCAGCCTCTTGGAGCCTGCCGATTCTAGGTGTTCTTGCAGGGAATAGGGTGCCCACGCGAGGTCCTCGGTGTCCTGAAAGCTTACCAACCTGAAAACATACCTAAAGCTAATGCTTCAAGGACTCTGCTCCAAGCTTCCACTTCGGCAGGCTATTCGAGGCTTTACCTTGAGGAAAGGACTCACGTCAAGTTTCCTTTTAGCCCTAGAGCGTCTCAGGAGGAGCACCAACCCAGGCTAGGAAAGCACCCTGTTGATGTAGAGAACACTCGTTCCCTTCCCAGAGCCCTGCCTACAGTGACTAGAGACACGTCCTAAAACGGTTTTTTAGGTAGTTTTAAGGCAGCATGAATGGAGCATTCAAAATGGGAAAGCAAGACCTGTGCCATCAGGTCCCCGTTTCCAGCGAACATGCAGCCTACCTCCTTGTGATTTCTCCAAGTAAATATACACTCTAGCTACACACTGGTCCCTGCCCTGAATAACGTTTTCTTGGCACGGAGTTTTCCGTGTAGCCAACTGCCTCTCCCAAGGAACGCTCTAGGTACGCTATCGGGGCTTAGCTTCTTCTAACACCCTGCAGTGTAAGAAGAACATCTGTGCTGTGGTTAAGGCAGAAACGCAAGCCGACTTTCTCCTGTAAGTATGGGGTCTTAAGGTATGACTCTGGACGAGGAATGCAAAGCAGTTTTGGTTCCGCAGTGCCGCTCAGCCTAGGGCTATGAGGCAGATTTGCATGACATGTAGGGTGTGAGAGAACAGATTTCCCGGAGCTTTTGGAGTGCTGAGGAAACCTAGGTCTCCCAAGGAAGAGTGCAGTGTGTTGCCCTACACTCAGCATACACAGAGTGACTGGGAAAGGTTTCCGGGCCTGGATGTTTCTTAGCAGCCTAGTGGAGCCTGCCGGAACTAGGTGTTCTTAAAGGGAATAGGGTGCCCACGCGAGGTCCTCGGTGTCTTGAAACCTTACTAACCTTAAAAGAAAACAGACCTAAAGCTAATGCTTCAAGGACTCTGCTCCAAGCTTCCGCTTCGGCAGGCTATTCGAGGCTTTACCTTGAGGAAAGGACTCACGTCAAGTTTCCTTTTAGCTCTAGAGCGTCTCAGGAGGAGCACCAACCCAGGCTATGAAAGCACCCTGTTGATGTAGAGAACACTCGTTCCCTTCCCAGAGCCCTGCCTACAGTGACTAGAGACACGTCCTAAAACTGTTTTTTAGGTAGTTTTAAGGCAGCATGAATGGAGCATTCAAAATGGGAAAGCAAGACCTGTGCCATCAGGTCCCCGTTTCCAGCGAACACGCAGCCTACCTCCTTGTGATTTCTCCAAGGAAATATACACTGTAGCTACACACTGGTCCCTGCCCTGAATAACGTTTTCTTGGCACGGAGTTTTCCGTGTAGCCAACTGCCTCTCACAAGGAACGCTCTAGGTACTCTATCGGGGCTTAGCTTTTTCTAAAACCCTGCAGTGTAAGAGGAACATCTGTGCTGTGGTTAAGGCAGGAACGCAAGCCGACTTTCTCCTGTAAGTATGGGGTCTTAAGGTATGACTCTGTACGAGGAATGCAAAGCAGTTTTGGTTCCTCAGTGCCGCTCAGCCTAGGGCTATGAGGCAGATTTGCATGACATGTAGGGCGTGAGAGAACAGAATTCCTAGAGGTGTTGGAGTGCTGAAGAAACCTAGGTCTCCCAAAGAAGAGTGCAGTGTGTTGCCCTACACTCAGCATACACAGAGTGACTGGGAAAGGTTTCCGGGCCTGGATGTTTCTTAGCAGCCTAGTGGAGCCTGCCGGTACTAGGTGTTCTTGCAGGGAATAGGGTGCCCACGCGAGGTCCTCGGTGTCTTGAAACCTTACTAACCTTAAAAGAAAACAGACCTAAAGCTAATGTTTCAAGGACTCTGCTCCAAGCTTCCGCTTCGGCAGGCTATTCGAGGCTTTACCTTGAGGAAAGGACTCACGTCAAGTTTCCTTTTAGCTCTAGAGCGTCTCAGGAGGAGCTCCCTCCCAGGCTATGAAAGCACCCTGTTGATGGAGAGAACACTCGTGCCCTTCCCAAAGCCCTGCCTACAGTGACTAGAGACACGTCCTAAAACTGTTATTTAGGTAGTTTCAAGGCAGCATGAATTGAGTATTCAAAATGGGAAGGCAAGGCCTGTGCCATCAGGTCCCCGTTTCCAGCGAACACGCAGCCTACCTCCTTGTGATTTCTCCTAAGTAAATACACACTCTAGCTACACACTGGTCCCTTCCCTGAATAACGTTTTCTTGGCACAGAGTTCTCCGTGTAGCCTACTGCCTTTCCCAAGGAAAGCTCTAGGAACGATATCGGGTCTTAGCTTCTTCTAAAACCCTGCCTTGTAAGAGGAAGAACTGTGCTGTGGTTAAGGCAGGAATGCAAGCCGACTTTACCCTGTAAGTATGGGGTCTTAAGGTATGACTCTGTACGAGGAAAGCAAAGCTGTTTTGGTTTCTCAGAGCCGCTCAGCCTAGGGCTATGAGGCATATTTGCATGACATGTAGGACGTGAGAGAAGAGATTTCCTGGAGCCGTTGGAGTGCTGAGGAAACCTAGGTATCCCAAGGAAGAGTGCAGTGTGTTGCCCTACACTCAGCATACACAGAGTGACTGGGAAAGGTTTCCGGGCCTGGATGTTTCTTAGCAGCCTCTTGGAGCCTGCCGATTCTAGGTGTTCTTGCAGGGAATAGGGTGCCCACGCGAGGTCCTCGGTGTCCTGAAAGCTTACCAACCTGAAAACATACCTAAAGCTAATGCTTCAAGGACTCTGCTCCAAGCTTCCACTTCGGCAGGCTATTCGAGGCTTTACCTTGAGGAAAGGACTCACGTCAAGTTTCCTTTTAGCCCTAGAGCGTCTCAGGAGGAGCACCAACCCAGGCTATGAAAGCACCCTGTTGATGTAGAGAACACTCGTTCCCTTCCCAGAGCCCTGCCTACAGTGACTAGAGACACGTCCTAAAACGGTTTTTTAGGTAGTTTTAAGGCAGCGTGAATGGAGCATTCAAAATGGGAAAGCAAGACCTGTGCCATCAGGTCCCCGTTTCCAGCGAACATGCAGCCTACCTCCTTGTGATTTCTCCAAGGAAATATACACTGTAGCTACACACTGGTCCCTGCCCTGAATAACGTTTTCTTGGCACGGAGTTTTCCGTGTAGCCAACTGCCTCTCCCAAGGAACGCTCTAGGTACGCTATCGGGGCTTAGCTCCTTCTAACACCCTGCAGTGTAAGAGGAACATCTGTGCTGTGGTTAAGGCAGAAACGCAAGCCGACTTTCTCCTGTAAGTATGGGGTCTTAAGGTATGACTCTGGACGAGGAATGCAAAGCAGTTTTGGTTCCTCAGTGCCGCTCAGCCTAGGGCTATGAGGCAGATTTGCATGACATGTAGGGCGTGAGAGAACAGAATTCCTGGAGGTGTTGGAGTGCTGGAGAAACCTAGGTCTCCCAAAGAAGAGTGCAGTGTGTTGCCCTACACTCAGCATACACAGAGTGACTGGGAAAGGTTTCCGGGCCTGGATGTTTCTTAGCAGCCTAGTGGAGCCTGCCGGAACTAGGTGTTCTTGCAGGGAATAGGGTGCCCACGCGAGGTCCTCGGTGTCTTGAAACCTTACTAACCTTAAAAGAAAACAGACCTAAAGCTAATGCTTCAAGGACTCTGCTCCAAGCTTCCGCTTCGGCAGGCTATTCGAGGCTTTACCTTGAGGAAAGGACTCACGTCAAGTTTCCTTTTAGCTCTAGAGCGTCTCAGGAGGAGCACCAACCCAGGCTATGAAAGCACCCTGTTGATGTAGAGAACACTCGTTCCCTTCCCAGAGCCCTGCCTACAGTGACTAGAGACACGTCCTAAAACTGTTTTTTAGGTAGTTTTAAGGCAGCATGAATGGAGCATTCAAAATGGGAAAGCAAGACCTGTGCCATCAGGTCCCCGTTTCCAGCGAACATGCAGCCTACCTCCTTGTGATTTCTCCAAGGAAATATACACTGTAATTACACACTGGTCCCTGCCCTGAATAACGTTTTCTGGCACGGAGTTTACCGTGTAGCCAACTGCCTCTCCCAAGGAACGCTCTAGGTACGCTATCGGGGCTTAGCTTCTTCTAACACCCTGCAGTGTAAGAGGAACATCTGTGCTGTGGTTAAGGCAGGAACGCAAGCCGACTTTCTCCTGTAAGTATGGGGTCTTAAGGTATGACTCTGTACGAGGAATGCAAAGCAGTTTTGGTTCCTCAGTGCCGCTCAGCCTAGGGCTATGAGGCAGATTTGCATGACATGTAGGGCGTGAGAGAACAGAATTCCTGGAGGTGTTGGAGTGCTGAAGAAACCTAGGTCTCCCAAAGAAGAGTGCAGTGTGTTGCCCTACACTCAGCATACACAGAGTGACTGGGAAAGGTTTCCGGGCCTGGATGTTTCTTAGCAGCCTAGTGGAGCTTGCCGGAACTAGGTGTTTTTATAGGGAATAGGGTCCCCACGCGAGGTCCTCGGTGTCTTGAAACCTTACTAACCTTAAAAGAAAACAGACGTAAAGCTAATGTTTCAAGCACTCTGCTCCAAGCTTCCGCTTCGGCTAGCTATTGGAGGCTTTACCTTGAGGAAAGGACTCACGTCAAGTTTCCTTTTAGCTCTAGAGCGTCTCAGGAGGAGCTCCCTCCCAGTCTAGGAAAGCACCCTGTTGATGGAGAGAACACTCGTGCCCTTCCCAAAGCCCTGCCTACACTGATTAGAGACCCGTTCTAAAACTGTTATTTAGGTAGTTTCAAGGCAGCATGAATTCAGCATTCAAAATGGGAAGGCAAGGCCTGTGCCATCAGGTCCCCGTTTCCAGCGAACACGCAGCCTACCTCCTTGTGATTTCTCCAAGTAAATATACACTCTAGCTACACACTGGTCCCTTCCCTGAATAACGTTTTCTTGGCACGGAGTTCTCCGTGTAGCCAACTGCCTCTCCCAAGGAACGCTCTAGGTACGCTATCGGGGCTTAGCTTCTTCTAAAACCCCGCAGTGTAAGAGGAAGAACTGTGCTGTGGTTAAGGCAGGAACGCAAGCCGACTTTCTCCTGTAAGTATGGGGTCTTAAGGTATGACTCTGTACGAGGAATGCAAAGCAGTTTTGGTTTCTCAGTGCCGCTCAGCCTAGGGCTATGAGGCAGATTTGCATGACATGTAGGACGTGAGAGAACAGATTTCCTGGAGCTGTTGGAGTGCTGAGGAAACCTAGGTCTCCCAAAGAAGAGTGCAGTGTGTTGCCCTACACTCAGCATACACAGAGTGACTGGGAAAGGTTTCCGGGCCTGGATGTTTCTTAGCAGCCTAGTGGAGCCGGCCGGTACTAGGTGTTCTTGCAGGGAATAGGGTGCCCACGCGAGGTCCTCGGTGTCCTGAAAGCTTACTAACCTTAAAAGAAAACAGACCTAAAGCTAATGCTTCAAGGACTCTGCTCCAAGCATCCGCTTCTGCAGGCTATTCGAGGCTTTAACTTGAGGAAAGGACTCACGTCACGTTTCCTTTTAGCTCTAGAGCGTCTCAGGAGGAGCTCCCACGCAGGCTATGAAAGCACCCTGTTGATGTAGAGAACACTCGTTTCCTTCCCAGAGCCCTGCCTACAGTGACTAGAGACCCATCCTAAAACTGTTTTTTAGGTAGTTTCAAGGCAGCATGAATGGAGCACTCAAAATGGGAAAGCAAGGCCTGCGCCATCAGGTCCCCGTTTCCAGCGAACACGCAGCCTACCTCCTTGCGATTTCTCCAAGTAAATATACACTCTAGCTACACACTGGTCCCTTCCCTGAATAACGTTTTCTTGGCACGGAGTTCTTCGTGTAGCCAACTGCCTCTTCCAAGGAACGCTCTAGGTACGCTATCGGGGCTTAGCTTCTTCTAAAATCCTGCAGTGTAAGAGGAAAAACTGTGCTTTGGTTACAGCAGGAACGCAAGCCGACTTTCTCCTGTAAGTATGGGTCTTAAGGTTTGACTCTGTACGAGGAATGCGAAGCAGTTTTGGTTCCTCAGTGCCGCTCAGCCTAGGGCTATGAGGCAGATTTGCATGACATGAAGAACGGGAGAAAACAGATTTCCTGGAGCTGCTGGAGTGCTGAGGAAACCTAGGTCTCCCAAGGAAGAGTGCAGTGTGTTGCCCTACACTGAGCATACACAGAGTGACTGGGAAAGGTTTCCGGGCCTGGATGTTTCTTAGCAGCCTAGTGGAGCCTGCCGGAACTAGGTGTTCTTGCAGGGAATAGGGTGCCCACGCGAGGTCCTCGGTGTCTTGAAACCTTACTAACCTTAAAAGAAAACAGACCTAAAGCTAATGCTTCAAGCACTCTGCTCCAATCTTCCTCTTCGGCAGGCTATTTGAGGCTTTACCTTGAGGAAAGGACTCACGTCACGTTTCCTTTTAGTTCTAGAGCGTCTCAGGAGGAGCTCCCTCCCAGGCTATGAAAGCACCCTGTTGATGTAGAGAACACTCGTGCCCTTCCCAAAGCACTGCCTACAGTGAATAAAGACCCGTCCTAAAACTGTTATTTAGGTAGATTTAAGGCAGCATGAATTGAGCATTCAAAATGGGAAGGCAAGTCCTGTGCCATCAGGGCCCCTTTTCCAGCGAACACGCAGCCTACCTCCTTGTTATTTCTACTAAGTAAATATACACTCAGGCTACACACTGGTCCCTTCCCTGAATAACGTTTTCTTGGCACGGAGTTCTCCGTGTAGTCAACTGCCTCTCCCAAGGAACGCTCTAGGTACGCTATCGGGGCTTAGCTTCTTCTAAAACCCCGCAGTGTAAGAGGAAGAACTGTGCTGTGGTTAAGGCAGGAACGCAAGCCGACTTTCTCCTGTAAGTATGGGGTCTTAAGGTATGACTCTGTACGAGGAATGCAAAGCAGTTTTGGTTTCTCAGTGCCGCTCAGCCTAGGGCTATGAGGCAGATTTGCATGACATGTTGGACGTGAGAGAACAGATTTCCTGGAGCTGTTGGAGTGCTGAGGAAACCTAGGTCTCCCAAGGAAGAGTGCAGTGTGTTGCCCTACACTCAGCATTCACAGAGTGACTGGGAAAGGTTTCCGGGCCTGGATGTTTCTTAGCAGCCTAGTGGAGCCTGCCGGAACTAGGTGTTCTTGCAGGGAATAGGGTGCCCACGCGAGGTCCTCGGTGTCTTGAAACCTTACTAACCTTAAAAGAAAACAGACCTAAAGCTAATGCTTCAAGGACTCTGCTCCAAGCTTCCGCTTCGGCAGGCTATTCAAGGCTTTACCTTGAGGAAAGGATTCACGTCCAGTTTCCTTTTAGCTCTAGAGCGTCTCAGAAGGAGCTCCCACCCAGGCTATGAAAGCACCCTGTTGATGTAGAGAACACTCGTTCCCTTCCCACAGCCCTGCCTTCAGTGACTAGAGACCCGTCTTAAAACTGTTTTTTAGGTAGTGTCAAGGCATAATGAATGGAGTATTCAAAATGGGAAAGCAAGGCCTGCGCCATCAGGTCCCCGTTTCCAGCGAACACGCAGCCTACCTCCTTGTGATTTCTCCAAGTAAATATACACTCAGGCTACACACTGGTCCCTTCCCCGAATAACGTTTTCTTGGCACGGAGTTCTTCGTGTAGCCACCTGCCTCTCCCAAGGAACGCTCTAGGTACGCTATCGGGGCTTAGCTTTTTCTAAAACCCTGCAGTGTAAGAGGAAGAACTGTGCTGTGGTTAAGCCAGGAATGCAATCCAACTTTCTCCTGTAAGTATGGGGTCTTAAGGTATGACTCTGTACGAGGAATGCAAAGCAGTTTTGGTTTCTCAGTGCCGCTCAGCTTAGGGCTATGAAGCAGATTTGCATGACATGTAGGACGTGAGAGAACAGATTTCCTGGAGATGTTGGAGTGCTGAGGAAACCTAAGTCTCCCAAGGAAGAGTGCAGTGTGTTGCCCTACACTCAGCATACACAGAGTGACTGGGAAAGGTTTCCGGGCCTGGATGTTTCTTAGCACCCTAGTGGAGCCTGCCGGAACTAGGTGTTCTTGCAGGGAATAGGGTGCCCACGCGAGGTCCTCGGTGTCTTGAAACCTTACTAACCTTAAAAGAAAACAGACCTAAAGCTAATGCTTCAAGCACTCTGCTCCAATCTTCCTCTTCGGCAGGCTATTCGAGGCTTTACCTTGAGGAAAGGACTCACGTCACGTTTCCTTTTAGTTCTAGACCGTCTCAGGAGGAGCTCCCTCCCAGGCTATGAAAGCACCCTGTTTATGTAGAGAACACTCGTGCCCTTCCCAAAGCACTGCCTACAGTGAATAAAGACCCGTCCTAAAACTGTTATTTAGGTAGATTTAAGGCAGCATGAATTGAGCATTCAAAATGGGAAGGCAAGTCCTGTGCCATCAGGTCCCCTTTTCCAGCGAACACGCAGCCTACCTCCTTGTGATTTCTACTAAGTAAATATACACTCAGGCTACACACTGGTCCCTTCCCTGAATAACGTTTTCTTGGCACGGAGTTCTCCGTGTAGCCAACTGCCTCTCCCAAGGAACGCTCTAGGTACGCTATCGGGGCTTAGCTTCTTCTAAAACCCCGCAGTGTAAGAGGAAGAACTGTGCTGTGGTTAAGGCAGGAACGCAAGCCGACTTTCTCCTGTAAGTATGGGGTCTTAAGGTATGACTCTGTACGAGGAATGCAAAGCAGTTTTGGTTTCTCAGTGCCGCTCAGCCTAGGGCTATGAGGCAGATTTGCATGACATGTAGGACGTGAGAGAACAGATTTCCTGGAGCTGTTGGAGTGCTGAGGAAACCTAGGTCTCCCAAAGAAGAGTGCAGTGTGTTGCCCTACACTCAGCATACACAGAGTGACTGGGAAAGGTTTCCGGGCCTGGATGTTTCTTAGCAGCCTAGTGGAGCCGGCCGGTACTAGGTGTTCTTGCAGGGAATAGGGTGCCCACGCGAGGTCCTCGGTGTCCTGAAAGCTTACTAACCTTAAAAGAAAACAGACCTAAAGCTAATGCTTCAAGGACTCTGCTCCAAGCATCCGCTTCTGCAGGCTATTCGAGGCTTTAACTTGAGGAAAGGACTCACGTCACGTTTCCTTTTAGCTCTAGAGCGTCTCAGGAGGAGCTCCCACGCAGGCTATGAAAGCACCCTGTTGATGTAGAGAACACTCGTTTCCTTCCCAGAGCCCTGCCTACAGTGACTAGAGACCCATCCTAAAACTGTTTTTTAGGTAGTTTCAAGGCAGCATGAATGGAGCACTCAAAATGGGAAAGCAAGGCCTGCGCCATCAGGTCCCCGTTTCCAGCGAACACGCAGCCTACCTCCTTGCGATTTCTCCAAGTAAATATACACTCTAGCTACACACTGGTCCCTTCCCTGAATAACGTTTTCTTGGCACGGAGTTCTTCGTGTAGCCAACTGCCTCTTCCAAGGAACGCTCTAGGTACGCTATCGGGGCTTAGCTTCTTCTAAAATCCTGCAGTGTAAGAGGAAAAACTGTGCTTTGGTTACAGCAGGAACGCAAGCCGACTTTCTCCTGTAAGTATGGGTCTTAAGGTTTGACTCTGTACGAGGAATGCGAAGCAGTTTTGGTTCCTCAGTGCCGCTCAGCCTAGGGCTATGAGGCAGATTTGCATGACATGAAGAACGGGAGAAAACAGATTTCCTGGAGCTGCTGGAGTGCTGAGGAAACCTAGGTCTCCCAAGGAAGAGTGCAGTGTGTTGCCCTACACTGAGCATACACAGAGTGACTGGGAAAGGTTTCCGGGCCTGGATGTTTCTTAGCAGCCTAGTGGAGCCTGCCGGAACTAGGTGTTCTTGCAGGGAATAGGGTGCCCACGCGAGGTCCTCGGTGTCTTGAAACCTTACTAACCTTAAAAGAAAACAGACCTAAAGCTAATGCTTCAAGCACTCTGCTCCAATCTTCCTCTTCGGCAGGCTATTTGAGGCTTTACCTTGAGGAAAGGACTCACGTCACGTTTCCTTTTAGTTCTAGAGCGTCTCAGGAGGAGCTCCCTCCCAGGCTATGAAAGCACCCTGTTGATGTAGAGAACACTCGTGCCCTTCCCAAAGCACTGCCTACAGTGAATAAAGACCCGTCCTAAAACTGTTATTTAGGTAGATTTAAGGCAGCATGAATTGAGCATTCAAAATGGGAAGGCAAGTCCTGTGCCATCAGGGCCCCTTTTCCAGCGAACACGCAGCCTACCTCCTTGTGATTTCTACTAAGTAAATATACACTCAGGCTACACACTGGTCCCTTCCCTGAATAACGTTTTCTTGGCACGGAGTTCTCCGTGTAGTCCACTGCCTCTCCCAAGGAACGCTCTAGGTACGCTATCGGGGCTTAGCTTCTTCTAAAACCCCGCAGTGTAAGAGGAAGAACTGTGCTGTGGTTAAGGCAGGAACGCAAGCCGACTTTCTCCTGTAAGTATGGGGTCTTAAGGTATGACTCTGTACGAGGAATGCAAAGCAGTTTTGGTTTCTCAGTGCCGCTCAGCCTAGGGCTATGAGGCAGATTTGCATGACATGTTGGACGTGAGAGAACAGATTTCCTGGAGCTGTTGGAGTGCTGAGGAAACCTAGGTCTCCCAAGGAAGAGTGCAGTGTGTTGCCCTACACTCAGCATTCACAGAGTGACTGGGAAAGGTTTCCGGGCCTGGATGTTTCTTAGCAGCCTAGTGGAGCCTGCCGGAACTAGGTGTTCTTGCAGGGAATAGGGTGCCCACGCGAGGTCCTCGGTGTCTTGAAACCTTACTAACCTTAAAAGAAAACAGACCTAAAGCTAATGCTTCAAGGACTCTGCTCCAAGCTTCCGCTTCGGCAGGCTATTCAAGGCTTTACCTTGAGGAAAGGATTCACGTCCAGTTTCCTTTTAGCTCTAGAGCGTCTCAGAAGGAGCTCCCACCCAGGCTATGAAAGCACCCTGTTGATGTAGAGAACACTCGTTCCCTTCCCACAGCCCTGCCTTCAGTGACTAGAGACCCATCCTAAAACTGTTTTTTAGGTAGTTTCAAGGCAGCATGAATGGAGCACTCAAAATGGGAAAGCAAGGCCTGCGCCATCAGGTCCCCGTTTCCAGCGAACACGCAGCCTACCTCCTTGCGATTTCTCCAAGTAAATATACACTCTAGCTACACACTGGTCCCTTCCCTGAATAACGTTTTCTTGGCACGGAGTTCTTCGTGTAGCCAACTGCCTCTTCCAAGGAACGCTCTAGGTACGCTATCGGGGCTTAGCTTCTTCTAAAATCCTGCAGTGTAAGAGGAAAAACTGTGCTTTGGTTACAGCAGGAACGCAAGCCGACTTTCTCCTGTAAGTATGGGTCTTAAGGTTTGACTCTGTACGAGGAATGCGAAGCAGTTTTGGTTCCTCAGTGCCGCTCAGCCTAGGGCTATGAGGCAGATTTGCATGACATGAAGAACGGGAGAAAACAGATTTCCTGGAGCTGCTGGAGTGCTGAGGAAACCTAGGTCTCCCAAGGAAGAGTGCAGTGTGTTGCCCTACACTCAGCATACACAGAGTGACTGGGAAAGGTTTCCGGGCCTGGATGTTTCTTAGCAGCCTAGTGGAGCCTGCCGGAACTAGGTGTTCTTGCAGGGAATAGGGTGCCCACGCGAGGTCCTCGGTGTCTTGAAACCTTACTAACCTTAAAAGAAAACAGACCTAAAGCTAATGCTTCAAGCACTCTGCTCCAATCTTCCTCTTCGGCAGGCTATTTGAGGCTTTACCTTGAGGAAAGGACTCACGTCACGTTTCCTTTTAGTTCTAGAGCGTCTCAGGAGGAGCTCCCTCCCAGGCTATGAAAGCACCCTGTTGATGTAGAGAACACTCGTGCCCTTCCCAAAGCACTGCCTACAGTGAATAAAGACCCGTCCTAAAACTGTTATTTAGGTAGATTTAAGGCAGCATGAATTGAGCATTCAAAATGGGAAGGCAAGTCCTGTGCCATCAGGGCCCCTTTTCCAGCGAACACGCAGCCTACCTCCTTGTGATTTCTACTAAGTAAATATACACTCAGGCTACACACTGGTCCCTTCCCTGAATAACGTTTTCTTGGCACGGAGTTCTCCGTGTAGTCAACTGCCTCTCCCAAGGAACGCTCTAGGTACGCTATCGGGGCTTAGCTTCTTCTAAAACCCCGCAGTGTAAGAGGAAGAACTGTGCTGTGGTTAAGGCAGGAACGCAAGCCGACTTTCTCCTGTAAGTATGGGGTCTTAAGGTATGACTCTGTACGAGGAATGCAAAGCAGTTTTGGTTTCTCAGTGCCGCTCAGCCTAGGGCTATGAGGCAGATTTGCATGACATGTTGGACGTGAGAGAACAGATTTCCTGGAGCTGTTGGAGTGCTGAGGAAACCTAGGTCTCCCAAGGAAGAGTGCAGTGTGTTGCCCTACACTCAGCATTCACAGAGTGACTGGGAAAGGTTTCCGGGCCTGGATGTTTCTTAGCAGCCTAGTGGAGCCTGCCGGAACTAGGTGTTCTTGCAGGGAATAGGGTGCCCACGCGAGGTCCTCGGTGTCTTGAAACCTTACTAACCTTAAAAGAAAACAGACCTAAAGCTAATGCTTCAAGGACTCTGCTCCAAGCTTCCGCTTCGGCAGGCTATTCAAGGCTTTACCTTGAGGAAAGGATTCACGTCCAGTTTCCTTTTAGCTCTAGAGCGTCTCAGAAGGAGCTCCCACCCAGGCTATGAAAGCACCCTGTTGATGTAGAGAACACTCGTTCCCTTCCCACAGCCCTGCCTTCAGTGACTAGAGACCCGTCCTAAAACTGTTTTTTAGGTAGTTTCAAGGCAGCATGAATGGAGTATTCAAAATGGGAAGGAAAGGCCTGTGCCATCAGGTCCCCTTTTCCAGCGAACACGCAGCCTACCTCCTTGTGATTTCTCCAAGTAAATATACACTCTAGCTACACACTGGTCCCTTCCCTGAATAACGTTACCTTGGCAAGGAATTCTCCGTGTAGCCAACTGCCTCTCCCAAGGAACGCTCTAGGTACGCTATCGGGGCTTAGCTTCTTCTAAAACCCTGCAGTGTAAGAGGAAGAACTGTGCTGTGGTTAAGGCAGGAACGCAAGCCGACTTTCTCCTGTAAGTATGGGATCTTAAGGTATGACTCTGTACGAGGAAGGCAAAGCAGTTTTGGTTTCTCAGTGCCGCTCAGACTAGGGCTATGAGGCATATTTGCATGACATGTAGGAGGTGAGAGAACAGATTTCCTGGAGCTGTTGGAGTGCTGAAGAAATCCAGCTCTCCCAAGGAAGAGTGCAGTGTGTTGCCCTACACTCAGCATACACAGAGTGACTGGGAAAGGTTTCCGGGCCTGGATGTTTCTTAGCAGCCTAGTGGAGCCGGCCGGTACTAGGTGTTCTTGCAGGGAATAGGGTACCTACGCGAGGTCCTCGGTGTCCTGAAAGCTTACTAACCTTAAAAGAAAACAGACCTAAAGCTAATGCTTCAAGCACTCTGCTCCAATCTTCCTCTTCGGCAGGCTATTCGAGGCTTTACCTTGAGGAAAGGACTCACGTCACGTTTCCTTTTAGTTCTAGACAGTCTCAGGAGGAGCTCCCTCCCAGGCTATGAAAGCACCCTGTTGATGTAGAGAACACTCGTTTCCTTCACAAAGCCCTGCCTACAGTGAGTAGAGACCCGTCCTAAAACTGTTATTTAGGTAGTTTCAAGGCAGCATGAATGGAGCATTCAAAATGGGAAGGCAAGGCCTGTGCCATCAGGTCCCCGTTTCCGGCGAACACGCAGCCTACCTCCGTGAGATTTCTACTAAGTAAATATACACTCTAGCTACACACTGGTCCCTTCCGTGAATAACGTTACCTTGGCACGGTGTTCTCCGTGTAGCCAACTGCCTCTCCCAAGGAACGCACTAGGTACGCTATCGGGGCTTAGCTTCTTCTAAAACCCTGCAGTATAAGAGGAACATCTGTGTGGTGGTTAAGGCAGGAACGCAAGCTGACTTTCTCCTGTAAGTATGGGGTCTTAAGGTATGACTCTGTACAAGGAATGCGAAGCAGTTTTGGTTCCTCAGTGCCGCTCAGCCTAGGGCTATGAGGCAGATTGGCATGACATGTAGGACGTGAGAGAACAGATTTCCTGGAGCTGTTGGAGTGCTGAGGAAACCTAGATCTCCCAAGGAAGAGTGCAGTGTGTTGCCCTACACTCAGCATACACAGAGTGACTGGGAAAGTTTTCCGGGCCTGGATGTTTCTTAGCAGCCTAGTGGAGCCGGCCGGTACTAGGTGTTCTTGCAGGGAATAGGGTGCCCACGCGAGGTCCTCGGTATCCTGAAAGCTTACTAACCTTAAAAGAAAACTGACCTAAAGCTAATGCTTCAAGGACTGTGCTCCAAGCTTCCGCTTCGGCAGACTATTCGAGGCTTTAACTTGGGGAAAGGACTCACGTCACGTTTCCTTTTAGCTCTAGAGCGTCTCAGGAGGAGCTCCCACGCAGGCTATGAAAGCACCCTGTTGATGTAGAGAACACTCGTTCCCTTCCCAGAGCCCTGCCTACAGTGACTAGAGACCCGTCCTAAAACCTTTTTTTAGATAGTTTCAAGGCAGCATGAATGGAGCATTCAAAATGGGAAAGCAAGGCCTGTGCCATCAGGTCCCCGTTTCCAGCGAACACGCAGCCTACCTCCTTGCAATTTCTCCAAGTAATTATACACTCTAGCTACACACTGGTCCCTTCTCTGAATAATGTTTTCTTGGCACGGAGTTCTTCGTGTAGCCAACTGCCTCTTCCAAGGAACGCTCTAGGTACGCTATCGGGGCTTAGCTTCTTCTAAAATCCTGCAGTGTAAGAGGAAAAACTGTGCTTTGGTTACAGCAGGAACACAATCCGACTTTCTCCTGTAAGTATGGGTCTTAAGGTTTGACTCTGTACGAGGAAGGCAAAGCAGTTTTGGTTTCTCAGTGCCGCTCAGACTAGGGCTATGAGGCATATTTGCATGACATGTAGGAGGTGAGAGAACAGATTTCCTGGAGCTGTTGGAGTGCTGAAGAAATCCAGCTCTCCCAAGGAAGAGTGCAGTGTGTTGCCCTACACTCAGCATACACAGAGTGACTGGGAAAGGTTTCCGGGCCTGGATGTTTCTTAGCAGCCTAGTGGAGCCGGCCGGTACTAGGTGTTCTTGCAGGGAATAGGGTGCTCACGCGAGGTCCTCGGTGTCTTGAAACCTTACTAACCTTAAAAGAAAACAGACCTAAAGCTAATGCTTCAAGCACTCTGCTCCAAGCTTCCGCTTCGGCAGGCTATTCGAGGCTTTACCTTGAGGAAAGGTCTCACGTCAAGTTTCCTTTTAGCTCTAGAGCGTCTCAGGAGCAGCTCCCTCCCAGGCTATGAAAGCACCCTGTTGATGTAGAGAACACTCGTGCCCTTCACAAAGCCCTCCCTACAGTGACTAGAGACCTGTCCTAAAACTGTTATTTAGGTAGTTTCAAGGCAGCATGAATGGAGCATTCAAAATGGGAAGGCAAGGCCTGTGCCATCAGGTCCCCGTTTCCGGCGAACACGCAGCCTACCTCCTTGTGATTTCTACTAAGTAAATATACACTCTAGCTACACACTGGTCCCTTTCCTGAATAAAGTTTTCTTGGCACGGAGTTCTCTGTGTAGCCAACTGCCTCTCCCAAAGAACGCTCTAGGTACGCTACCGGGTTTTAGCTTCTTCTAAAACCCTGCAGTGTAAGAGGAAGAACTGTCTGTGCTCTGGTTAAGGCAGGAATGCAAGCCGGCTTTCTCCTGTATGTATGGGGTCTTAAGGTATGACTCTGTACGAGGAATGCAAAGCAGTTTTGGTTTCTCAGTGCCGCTCAGCCTAGGGCTATGAGGCAGATTTGCATGACATGTAGGACGTGAGAGAACAGATTTCCTGGAGCTGTTGGAGTGCTGAGGAAACCTAGGTCTCCCAAAGAAGAGTGCAGTGTGTTGCCCTACACTCAGCATACACAGAGTGACTGGGAAAGGTTTCCAGGCCTGGATGTTTCTTAGCAGCCTAGTGGAGCCTGCCGGAACTAAGTGTTCTTGCAGGGAATAGGGTGCCCACGCGAGGTCCTCGGTGTCTTGAAACCTTACTAACCTTAAAAGAAAACAGACCTAAAGCTAATGCTTCAAGCACTCTGCTCCTAGCTTCCGCTTCTGCAGGCTATTCGAGGCTTTACCTTGAGGAAAGGACTCAAGTCAAGTTTCCTTTTAGCTCTAGAGCGTCTCAGGAGGAGCTCCCTCCCAGGATATGAAAGCACCCTGATGATGTAGAGAACACTCGTGCCCTTCCCAGAGCCCTGCCTACAGTGACTAGAGACCCGTCTTAAAACTGTTTTTTAGGTAGTTTCAAGGCAGCATGAATGGGGCATTCAAAATGGGAAAGCAAGGCCTGCGCCATCAGGTCCCCGTTTCCAGCGAACACGCAGCCTACCTCCTTGTGATTTCTCCAAGTAAATATACACTCAGGCTACACACTGGTCCCTTCCCTGAATAACGTTTTCTTGGCACGGAGTTCTTCGTGTAGCCACCTGCCTCTCCCAAGGAACGCTCTAGGTACGCTATCGGGGCTTAGCTTCTTCTAAAACCCTGCAGTGTAAGAGGAAGAACTGTGCTGTGGTTAAGGCAGGAATGCAAGCCAACTTTCTCCTGTAAGTATGGGGTCTTAAGGTATGACTCTGTACGAGGAATGCAAATCAGTTTTGGTTTCTCAGTGCCGCTCAGCTTAGGGCTATGAATCAGATTTGCATGACATGTAGGACGTGAGAGAACAGATTTCCTGGAGCTGTTGTAGTGCTGAGGAAACCTAGGTCTCCCAAGGAAGAGTGCAGTGTGTTGCCCTACACTCAGCATTCACAGAGTGACTGGGAAAGTTTTCCGGGCCTGGATGTTTCTTAGCAGCCTAGTGGAGCCTGCCGTTACTAGGTGTTCTAGCAGGGAATAGTGTGCCCTCGCGAGGTCCTCGGTGTCTTGAAACCTTACTAACCTAAAAAGAAAACAGACCTAAAGCTAATGCTTCAAGGACTCTGCTCCAAGCTTCCGCTTCGGCAGGCTATTCAAGGCTTATCCTTGAGGAAAGGACTCACGTCAAGTTTCGTTATAGCTCTAGAGCGTCTCAGGAGGAGCTCCCACCCAGGCAATGAAAGCACCGTGTTGATGTAGAGAACACTCGTTCCCTTCCCACAGCCCTGCCTACAGTGACTAGAGACCCGTCCTAAAACTGTTTTTTAGGTAGTTTCAAGGCAGCATGAATGGAGCATTCAAAATGGGAAAGCAAGGCCTGTGCCATCAGGTCCCCGTTTCCGGCGAACACGCAGCCTACCTCCTTGTGATTTCTCCAAGTAAATATACACTCTAGCTACACACTGGTCCCTTCCCTGAATAACGTTTTCTTGGCACAGAGTTCTCCGTGTAGCCTACTGCCTTTCCCAAGGAAAGCTCTAGGTACGCTATCGGGGCTTAGCTTCTTCTAACACCCTGCAGTGTAAGAGGAAGAACTGTGCTGTGGTTAAGGCAGGAACGCAAGCCGACTTTACCCTGTAAGTATGGGGTCTTAAGGTATGACTCTGTACGAGGAATGCAAAGCAGTTTTGGTTTCTCAGTGCCGCTCAGCCTAGGGCTATGAGGCATATTTGCATGACGTGTAGGACGTGAGAGAAGAGATTTCCTGGAGGTGTTGGAGTGCTGGAGAAACCTAGGTCTCCCAAAGAAGAGTGCAGTGTGTTGCCCTACACTCAGCATACACAGAGTGACTGGGAAAGGTTTCCGGGCCTGGATGTTTCTTAGCAGCCTAGTGGAGCCTGCCGTTACTAGGTGTTCTTGCAGGGAATAGTGTGCCCTCGCGAGGTCCTCGGTGTCTTGAAACCTTACTAACCTTAAAAGAAAACAGACCTAAAGCTAATGCTTCAAGGACTCTGCTCCAAGCTTCCGCTTCGGCAGGCTATTCAAGGCTTATCCTTGAGGAAAGGACTCACGTCAAGTTTCCTTATAGCTCTAGAGCGTCTCAGGAGGAGCTCCCACCCAGGCAATGAAAGCACCGTGTTGATGTAGAGAACACTCCTTCCCTTCCAAGAGCCCTGCCTACAGTGACTAGAGACCCGTCCTAAAACTGTTTTTTAGGTAGTTTCAAGGCAGCATGAATGGAGCATTCAAAATGGGAAAGCAAGGCCTGTGCCATCAGCTCCCCGTTTCCAGCGAACACGCAGCCTACCTCCTTGTAATTTCTCCAAGTAAATATACACTCTAGCTACACACTGGTCCCTTCCCTGAATAACGTTACCTTGGCACGGAGTTCTCCGTGTACCCAACTGCCTCTCCCAAGGAACGCACTAGGTACGCTATCGGGGCTTAGCTTCTTCTAAAACCCTGCAGTGTAAGAGGAACATCTGTGTGGTGGTTAAGGCAGGAACGCAAGCCGACTTTTTCCTGTAAGTATGGGGTCTTAAGGTATGACTCTGTACAAGGAATGCGAAGCAGTTTTGGTTCCTCAGTGCCGCTCAGCCTAGGGCTATGAGGCAGATTTGCATGACATGTAGGAAGTGAGAGAACAGATTTCCTGGAGCTGCTGGATTGCTGAGGAATTCTATGTCTCCCAAGGAAGAGTGCAGTGTGTTGCCCTACACTCAGCATACAGAAAGTGACTGGGAAAGGTTTCCGGGCCTGGATGTTTCTTAGCAGCCTAGTGGAGCCTGCCGGTACTAGGTGTTCTTGCAGGGAATAGGGTGCCCACGCGAGGTCCTCGGTGTCTTGAAACCTTACTAACCTTAAAAGAAAACAGACCTAAAGCTAATGCTTCAAGCACTCTGCTCCAAGCTTCCGCTTCGGCAGGCTATTCGAAGCTTTACCTTGAGGAAAGGACTCACGTCAAGTTTCCTTTTAGCTCTAGAGCGTCTCAGGAGCAGCTCCCTCCCAGGCTATGAAAGCACCCTGTTGATGTAGAGAACACTCGTGCCCTTCACAAAGCCCTCCCTACAGTGACTAGAGACCTGTCCTAAAACTGTTATTTAGGTAGTTTCAAGGCAGCATGTATTGAGCATTCAAAATGGGAAGGCAAGGCCTGTGCCATCAGGTCCCCGTTTCCGGCGAACACGCAGCCTACCTCCTTGTGATTTCTACTAAGTAAATATACACTCAGGCTACACACTGGTCCCTTCCCTGAATAACGTTTTCTTGGCACGGAGTTCTTCGTGTAGCCACCTGCCTCTCCCAAGGAACGCTCTAGGTACGCTATCGGGGCTTAGCTTCTTCTAAAACCCTGCAGTGTAAGAGGAAGAACTGTGCTGTGGTTAAGGCAGGAATGCAAGCCAACTTTCTCCTGTAAGTATGGGGTCTTAAGGTATGACTCTGTACGAGGAATGCAAAGCAGTTTTGGTTTCTCAGTGCCGCTCAGCTTAGGGCTATGAAGCAGATTTTCATGACATGTAGGACGTGAGAGAACAGATTTCCTGGAGATGTTGGAGTGCTGAGGAAACCTAAGTCTCCCAAGGAAGAGTGCAGTGTGTTGCCCTACACTCAGCATACACAGAGTGACTGGGAAAGGTTTCCGGACCTGGATGTTTCTTAGCAGCCCAGGGGAGCCTGCCGGTACTCGGTGTTCTTGCAGGGAATAGGGTGCCCACGCGAGGTCCTGGTGACCTTATAAGCTTACTAACGTTAAAAGAAAGCAGACCTAATGTTAACACTCAAGGACTCTGCTCCAAGCTTCGGCTTCGGCAGGCTATTCAAGGCTTTACCTTTAGGAAAGGACTCACGTCAAGTTTCCTTTTAGCTCTAGAGCGTCTCAGGAGGAGCTCCCACCCAGGCTATGAAAGCACCCTGTTGATGTAGAGAACACTCGTGCCCTTACCAGAGCCCTGCCTACAATGACTAGAGAACCGTCCTAAAACTGTTATTTAGGTTGTTTCAAGGCAGCATGAATGGAGCGTTCAAAATGGGAGGGTAAAACTTGTGCCATCAGTTCCCCGTTTCCAGCGAATACGCAGCTTACTTCCTTGTGATTTCTACCAAGTAAATGTACACTCTAGCTACACACTTGTCCCTTCCCTGCATAACGTTTTCTTGGATCGGAGTTCTGCGTGTAGCCAACTACCTCTCCCAAGGAAAGCTCTAGGTACGGTATCGGGGCTGAGCTTCTTCTAAAACCCTGCAGTGTAAGAGGAAGAACTGTGCTTTGGTTACAGCAGGAACGTAAGCCGACTTTCTCCTGTAAATATGGCGTCTTAAGATATGACTCTGTAGAAGGAATGCGAAGCAGTTTTGGTTTCTCAGTGCCATTCAGCCTAGGGCAATGTGGCAGATTGGCATGACATGTAGGACGTGAGAGAACAGATTTCCTGGATCTGTTGGAGTGCTGAGGTAATCCAGCTCTCCCAAGGAAGAGTGCAGTGTGTTGCCCTACACTCAGCATACACAGAGTGACTGGGAAATTTTTCCGGGCCTGGATGTTTCTTAGCAGCCCAGGGGAGCCTGCCTGTACTCGGTGTTCTTGCAGGGAATAGGGTGCCCACGCGAGGTCCTCGGTGTCCTGAAAGCTTACTAACCTTAAAAGAAAACAGACCTAAAGCTAATGCCTCAAGGACTCTGCTCCAAGCTTCCGCTTCGGCAGGCTATTCAAGGCTTTACCTTGAGGAAAGGACTCACGTCCAGTTTCCTTTTAGCTCTATATCGTCTCAGGAGGAGCTCCCTCCCAGGCTATTAAAGCTCCCTGTTGATGTAGAGAACACCCGTTCCCTTACCAGAGCCGTGCCTACTGTGACTAGAGACCCGTCCTAAAACTGTTATTTAGGTAGTTTCAAGGCAGCATGAATGGAGCATTCAAAATGGGAAAGCAAGGCCTGTGCCATCAGGTCCCCGTTTCCAGCGAACACGCAGCCTACCTCCTTGTGATTTCTACCAAGTAAATATACACTCTAGCTAAACACTGGTCCCTTCCCTGAATAACGTTTTCTTGGCACGGAGTTCTCCGTGTAGCCAACTGCCTCTCCCAAGGAGTGCTCTAGGTACGCCATCGGGGCTTAGCTTCTAATAAAACCCTGCAGTGTAAGAGGAAGAACTCTGCTTTGGTTATAGCAGGAATGCAAGCCGAATTTCTCCTGAAA
Organism: Balaenoptera borealis; assembly: GCF_965194805.1. Classification (NCBI taxonomy): domain Eukaryota; kingdom Metazoa; phylum Chordata; class Mammalia; order Artiodactyla; family Balaenopteridae; genus Balaenoptera; species Balaenoptera borealis. The sequence goes on from NW_028123088.1 coordinate 80,587, forward strand.
GTATGGGGTCTTTTGGTATACCTCTGTAGAAGGAATGCGAAGCAGTTTTGGTTTCTCAGTGCCGCTCAGCCTAGGGCTATGAGGCATATTTGCATGACATGTAGGACGTGAGAGAAGAGATTTCCTGGAGCCGTTGGAGTGCTGAGGAAACCTAGGTATCCCAAGGAAGAGTGCAGTGTGTTGCCCTACACTCAGCATACACAGAGTGACTGGGAAAGGTTTCCGGGCCTGGATGTTTCTTAGCAGCCTCTTGGAGCCTGCCGATTCTAGGTGTTCTTGCAGGGAATAGGGTGCCCACGCGAGGTCCTCGGTGTCTTGAAACCTTACTAACCTTAAAAGAAAACAGACCTAAAGCTAATGCTTCAAGGACTCTGCTCCAAGCTTCCGCTTCGGCAGGCTATTCGAGGCTTTACCTTGAGGAAAGGACTCACGTCAAGTTTCCTTTTAGCTCTAGAGCCTCTCAGGAGGAGCTCCCTCCCAGGCTATGAAAGCACCCTGTTGATGTAGAGAACACTCTTGCCCTTCCCAAAGCCCTGCCTACAGTGACAAGAGACTAGTCCTAAAACTGTTATTTAGGTAGTTTCAAGGCAACATGAATTGAGTATTCAGAATGGGAAGGCAAGGCCTGTGCCATCAGGTCCCCGTTTCCAGCGAACACGCAGCCTACCTCCTTGTGATTTCTACTAAGTAAATATACAATCTAGCTACACACTGGTCCCTTTCCTGAATAACGTTTTATTGGCACGGAGTTCTCCGTGTAGCCAACTGACTCTCCCAAGAAACGCTCTAGGTACGCTATCGGGGCTTAGCTTCTTCTAAAACCCTGCAGTGTAAGAGGAAGAAATGTGCTGTGGTTAAGGCAGGAATGCAAGCCGACTTTACCCTGTAAGTATGGGGTCTTAAGGTATGACTCTGTACGAGGAATGCAAAGCTGTTTTGGTTTCTCAGTGCCGCTCAGCCTAGGGCTATGAGGCATATTTGCATGACATGTAGGACATGAGAGAAGAGATTTCCTGGAGCTGTTGGAGTGCTGAGGAAATCCAGCTCTCCCAAGGAAGAGTGCAGTGTGTTGCCCTACACTCAGCATACACAGAGTGACTGGGAAAGTTTTCCGGGCCTGGATGTTTCTTAGCAGCCTAGTGGAGCCTGCCGGAGCTAGGTGTTCTTACAGGGAATAGGGTGCCCACGCGAGGTCCTCGGTGTCCTGAAAGCTTACCAACCTGAAAACATACCTAAAGCTAATGCTTCAAGGACTCTGCTCCAAGCTTCCGCTTCGGCAGGCTATTCGAGGCTTTACCTTGAGGAAAGGACTCACGTCAAGTTTCCTTTTAGCTCTAGAGCGTCTCAGGAGGAGCACCAACCCAGGCTATGAAAGCACCCTGTTGATGTAGAGAACACTCGTTCCCTTCCCAGAGCCCTGCCTACAGTGGCTAGAGACACGTCCTAAAACTGTTTTTTAGGTAGTTTTAAGGCAGCATGAATGGAGCATTCAAAATGGGAAAGCAAGACCTGTGCCATCAGGTCCACGTTTCCAGCGAACACGCAGCCTACCTCCTGGTGATTTCTCCAGGTAAATATACACTGTAGCTACACACTGGTCCCTGCCCTGAATAACGTTACCTTGACACGGAGTTCTCCGTGTAGCCAACTGCCTCTCCCAAGGAACGCTCTAGGTACGCTATCGGGGCTTAGCTTCTTCTAACACCCTGCAGTGTAAGAGGAACATCTGTGCTGTGGTTAAGGCAGAAACGTAAGCCGACTTTCTCCTGTAAGTATGGGGTCTTAAGGTATGACTCTGTACGAGGAATGCAAAGCAGTTTTGGTTCCTCAGTGCCGCTCAGCCTAGGGCTATGAGGCAGATTTGCATGACATGTAGGGTGTGAGAGAACAGATTTCCCGGAGCTTTTGGAGTGCTGAGGAAACCTAGGTCTCCCAAGGAAGAGTGCAGTGTGTTGCCCTACACTCAGCATACACAGAGTGACTGGGAAAGGTTTCTGGGCCTGGATGTTTCTTAGCAGCCTAGTGGAGCCTGCCGGAACTAGGTGTTCTTGCAGGGAATAGGGTGCCCACGCGAGGTCCTCGGTGTCTTGAAACCTTACTAACCTTAAAAGAAAACAGACGTAAAGCTAATGCTTCAAGCACTCTGCTCCAAGCTTCCGCTTCGGCAGGCTATTCGAGGCTTTACCTTGAGGAAAGGACTCACGTCAAGTTTCCTTTTAGCTCTAGAGCGTCTCAGGAAGAGCTCCCTCCCAGGCTATGAAAGCACCCTGTTGATGGAGAGAACACTCGTGCCCTTCCCAAAGCCCTGCCTACAGTGACTAGACACCCGTCCTAAAACTGTTATTTAGGTAGTTTCAAGGCAGCATGAATTGAGCATTCAAAATGGGAAGGCAAGGCCTGTGCCATCAGGTCCCCGTTTCCAGCGAACACGCAGCCTACCTCCTTGAGATTTCTTCTATGTAAATACACACTCTAGCTACACACTGGTCCCTTCCCTGAATAACGTTTTCTTGGCACAGAGTTCTCCGTGTAGCCTACTGCCTTTCCCAAGGAAAGCTCTAGGAACGATATCGGGTCTTAGCTTCTTCTAAAACCCTGCCTTGTAAGAGGAAGAACTGTGCTGTGGTTAAGGCAGGAATGCAAGCCGACTTTACCCTGTAAGTATGGGGTCTTAAGGTATGACTCTGTACGAGGAAAGCAAAGCTGTTTTGGTTTCTCAGTGCCGCTCAGCCTAGGGCTATGAGGCATATTTGCATGACATGTAGGACGTGAGAGAAGAGATTTCCTGGAGCCGTTGGAGTGCTGAGGAAACCTAGGTATCCCAAGGAAGAGTGCAGTGTGTTGCCCTACACTCAGCATACACATAGTGACTGGGAAAGGTTTCCGGGCCTGGATGTTTCTTAGCAGCCTCTTGGAGCCTGCCGATTCTAGGTGTTCTTGCAGGGAATAGGGTGCCCACGCGAGGTCCTCGGTGTCCTGAAAGCTTACCAACCTGAAAACATACCTAAAGCTAATGCTTCAAGGACTCTGCTCCAAGCTTCCACTTCGGCAGGCTATTCGAGGCTTTACCTTGAGGAAAGGACTCACGTCAAGTTTCCTTTTAGCCCTAGAGCGTCTCAGGAGGAGCACCAACCCAGGCTAGGAAAGCACCCTGTTGATGTAGAGAACACTCGTTCCCTTCCCAGAGCCCTGCCTACAGTGACTAGAGACACGTCCTAAAACGGTTTTTTAGGTAGTTTTAAGGCAGCATGAATGGAGCATTCAAAATGGGAAAGCAAGACCTGTGCCATCAGGTCCCCGTTTCCAGCGAACATGCAGCCTACCTCCTTGTGATTTCTCCAAGTAAATATACACTCTAGCTACACACTGGTCCCTGCCCTGAATAACGTTTTCTTGGCACGGAGTTTTCCGTGTAGCCAACTGCCTCTCCCAAGGAACGCTCTAGGTACGCTATCGGGGCTTAGCTTCTTCTAACACCCTGCAGTGTAAGAAGAACATCTGTGCTGTGGTTAAGGCAGAAACGCAAGCCGACTTTCTCCTGTAAGTATGGGGTCTTAAGGTATGACTCTGGACGAGGAATGCAAAGCAGTTTTGGTTCCGCAGTGCCGCTCAGCCTAGGGCTATGAGGCAGATTTGCATGACATGTAGGGTGTGAGAGAACAGATTTCCCGGAGCTTTTGGAGTGCTGAGGAAACCTAGGTCTCCCAAGGAAGAGTGCAGTGTGTTGCCCTACACTCAGCATACACAGAGTGACTGGGAAAGGTTTCCGGGCCTGGATGTTTCTTAGCAGCCTAGTGGAGCCTGCCGGAACTAGGTGTTCTTAAAGGGAATAGGGTGCCCACGCGAGGTCCTCGGTGTCTTGAAACCTTACTAACCTTAAAAGAAAACAGACCTAAAGCTAATGCTTCAAGGACTCTGCTCCAAGCTTCCGCTTCGGCAGGCTATTCGAGGCTTTACCTTGAGGAAAGGACTCACGTCAAGTTTCCTTTTAGCTCTAGAGCGTCTCAGGAGGAGCACCAACCCAGGCTATGAAAGCACCCTGTTGATGTAGAGAACACTCGTTCCCTTCCCAGAGCCCTGCCTACAGTGACTAGAGACACGTCCTAAAACTGTTTTTTAGGTAGTTTTAAGGCAGCATGAATGGAGCATTCAAAATGGGAAAGCAAGACCTGTGCCATCAGGTCCCCGTTTCCAGCGAACACGCAGCCTACCTCCTTGTGATTTCTCCAAGGAAATATACACTGTAGCTACACACTGGTCCCTGCCCTGAATAACGTTTTCTTGGCACGGAGTTTTCCGTGTAGCCAACTGCCTCTCACAAGGAACGCTCTAGGTACTCTATCGGGGCTTAGCTTTTTCTAAAACCCTGCAGTGTAAGAGGAACATCTGTGCTGTGGTTAAGGCAGGAACGCAAGCCGACTTTCTCCTGTAAGTATGGGGTCTTAAGGTATGACTCTGTACGAGGAATGCAAAGCAGTTTTGGTTCCTCAGTGCCGCTCAGCCTAGGGCTATGAGGCAGATTTGCATGACATGTAGGGCGTGAGAGAACAGAATTCCTAGAGGTGTTGGAGTGCTGAAGAAACCTAGGTCTCCCAAAGAAGAGTGCAGTGTGTTGCCCTACACTCAGCATACACAGAGTGACTGGGAAAGGTTTCCGGGCCTGGATGTTTCTTAGCAGCCTAGTGGAGCCTGCCGGTACTAGGTGTTCTTGCAGGGAATAGGGTGCCCACGCGAGGTCCTCGGTGTCTTGAAACCTTACTAACCTTAAAAGAAAACAGACCTAAAGCTAATGTTTCAAGGACTCTGCTCCAAGCTTCCGCTTCGGCAGGCTATTCGAGGCTTTACCTTGAGGAAAGGACTCACGTCAAGTTTCCTTTTAGCTCTAGAGCGTCTCAGGAGGAGCTCCCTCCCAGGCTATGAAAGCACCCTGTTGATGGAGAGAACACTCGTGCCCTTCCCAAAGCCCTGCCTACAGTGACTAGAGACACGTCCTAAAACTGTTATTTAGGTAGTTTCAAGGCAGCATGAATTGAGTATTCAAAATGGGAAGGCAAGGCCTGTGCCATCAGGTCCCCGTTTCCAGCGAACACGCAGCCTACCTCCTTGTGATTTCTCCTAAGTAAATACACACTCTAGCTACACACTGGTCCCTTCCCTGAATAACGTTTTCTTGGCACAGAGTTCTCCGTGTAGCCTACTGCCTTTCCCAAGGAAAGCTCTAGGAACGATATCGGGTCTTAGCTTCTTCTAAAACCCTGCCTTGTAAGAGGAAGAACTGTGCTGTGGTTAAGGCAGGAATGCAAGCCGACTTTACCCTGTAAGTATGGGGTCTTAAGGTATGACTCTGTACGAGGAAAGCAAAGCTGTTTTGGTTTCTCAGAGCCGCTCAGCCTAGGGCTATGAGGCATATTTGCATGACATGTAGGACGTGAGAGAAGAGATTTCCTGGAGCCGTTGGAGTGCTGAGGAAACCTAGGTATCCCAAGGAAGAGTGCAGTGTGTTGCCCTACACTCAGCATACACAGAGTGACTGGGAAAGGTTTCCGGGCCTGGATGTTTCTTAGCAGCCTCTTGGAGCCTGCCGATTCTAGGTGTTCTTGCAGGGAATAGGGTGCCCACGCGAGGTCCTCGGTGTCCTGAAAGCTTACCAACCTGAAAACATACCTAAAGCTAATGCTTCAAGGACTCTGCTCCAAGCTTCCACTTCGGCAGGCTATTCGAGGCTTTACCTTGAGGAAAGGACTCACGTCAAGTTTCCTTTTAGCCCTAGAGCGTCTCAGGAGGAGCACCAACCCAGGCTATGAAAGCACCCTGTTGATGTAGAGAACACTCGTTCCCTTCCCAGAGCCCTGCCTACAGTGACTAGAGACACGTCCTAAAACGGTTTTTTAGGTAGTTTTAAGGCAGCGTGAATGGAGCATTCAAAATGGGAAAGCAAGACCTGTGCCATCAGGTCCCCGTTTCCAGCGAACATGCAGCCTACCTCCTTGTGATTTCTCCAAGGAAATATACACTGTAGCTACACACTGGTCCCTGCCCTGAATAACGTTTTCTTGGCACGGAGTTTTCCGTGTAGCCAACTGCCTCTCCCAAGGAACGCTCTAGGTACGCTATCGGGGCTTAGCTCCTTCTAACACCCTGCAGTGTAAGAGGAACATCTGTGCTGTGGTTAAGGCAGAAACGCAAGCCGACTTTCTCCTGTAAGTATGGGGTCTTAAGGTATGACTCTGGACGAGGAATGCAAAGCAGTTTTGGTTCCTCAGTGCCGCTCAGCCTAGGGCTATGAGGCAGATTTGCATGACATGTAGGGCGTGAGAGAACAGAATTCCTGGAGGTGTTGGAGTGCTGGAGAAACCTAGGTCTCCCAAAGAAGAGTGCAGTGTGTTGCCCTACACTCAGCATACACAGAGTGACTGGGAAAGGTTTCCGGGCCTGGATGTTTCTTAGCAGCCTAGTGGAGCCTGCCGGAACTAGGTGTTCTTGCAGGGAATAGGGTGCCCACGCGAGGTCCTCGGTGTCTTGAAACCTTACTAACCTTAAAAGAAAACAGACCTAAAGCTAATGCTTCAAGGACTCTGCTCCAAGCTTCCGCTTCGGCAGGCTATTCGAGGCTTTACCTTGAGGAAAGGACTCACGTCAAGTTTCCTTTTAGCTCTAGAGCGTCTCAGGAGGAGCACCAACCCAGGCTATGAAAGCACCCTGTTGATGTAGAGAACACTCGTTCCCTTCCCAGAGCCCTGCCTACAGTGACTAGAGACACGTCCTAAAACTGTTTTTTAGGTAGTTTTAAGGCAGCATGAATGGAGCATTCAAAATGGGAAAGCAAGACCTGTGCCATCAGGTCCCCGTTTCCAGCGAACATGCAGCCTACCTCCTTGTGATTTCTCCAAGGAAATATACACTGTAATTACACACTGGTCCCTGCCCTGAATAACGTTTTCTGGCACGGAGTTTACCGTGTAGCCAACTGCCTCTCCCAAGGAACGCTCTAGGTACGCTATCGGGGCTTAGCTTCTTCTAACACCCTGCAGTGTAAGAGGAACATCTGTGCTGTGGTTAAGGCAGGAACGCAAGCCGACTTTCTCCTGTAAGTATGGGGTCTTAAGGTATGACTCTGTACGAGGAATGCAAAGCAGTTTTGGTTCCTCAGTGCCGCTCAGCCTAGGGCTATGAGGCAGATTTGCATGACATGTAGGGCGTGAGAGAACAGAATTCCTGGAGGTGTTGGAGTGCTGAAGAAACCTAGGTCTCCCAAAGAAGAGTGCAGTGTGTTGCCCTACACTCAGCATACACAGAGTGACTGGGAAAGGTTTCCGGGCCTGGATGTTTCTTAGCAGCCTAGTGGAGCTTGCCGGAACTAGGTGTTTTTATAGGGAATAGGGTCCCCACGCGAGGTCCTCGGTGTCTTGAAACCTTACTAACCTTAAAAGAAAACAGACGTAAAGCTAATGTTTCAAGCACTCTGCTCCAAGCTTCCGCTTCGGCTAGCTATTGGAGGCTTTACCTTGAGGAAAGGACTCACGTCAAGTTTCCTTTTAGCTCTAGAGCGTCTCAGGAGGAGCTCCCTCCCAGTCTAGGAAAGCACCCTGTTGATGGAGAGAACACTCGTGCCCTTCCCAAAGCCCTGCCTACACTGATTAGAGACCCGTTCTAAAACTGTTATTTAGGTAGTTTCAAGGCAGCATGAATTCAGCATTCAAAATGGGAAGGCAAGGCCTGTGCCATCAGGTCCCCGTTTCCAGCGAACACGCAGCCTACCTCCTTGTGATTTCTCCAAGTAAATATACACTCTAGCTACACACTGGTCCCTTCCCTGAATAACGTTACCTTGGCACGGAGTTCTCCGTGTAGCCAACTGCCTCTCCCAAGGAACGCCCTAAGTACGCTATCGGAGCTTAGCTTCTTCTAACACCCTGCAGTGTAAGAGGAAAAACTGTGCTTTGGTTACAGCAGGAACGCAAGCCGACTTTCTCCTGTAAGTATGGGTTCTTAAGTTATGACTCTGTACGAGGAATGCAAAGCAGTTTTGGTTTCTCAGTGCCGCTCAACCTAGGGCTAAGAGGCATATTTGCATGACATGTTGGACGTGAGAGAACAGAATTCCTGGTGGTGTTGGAGTGCTGAAGAAACCTAGGTCTCCCAAAGAAGAGTGCAGTGTGTTGCCCTACACTCAGCATACACAGAGTGACTGGGAAAGGTTTCCGGGCCTGGATGTTTCTTAGCAGCCTAGTGGAGCCTGCCGGAAGTAGGTGTTCTTGCAGGGAATAGGGTGCCCACGCGAGGTCCTCGGTGTCTTGAAACCTTACTAACCTTAAAAGAAAACAGACCTAAAGCTAATGCTTCAAGGACTCTGCTCCAAGCTTCCGCTTCGGCAGGCTATTCGAGGCTTTACCTTGAGGAAAGGACTCACGTCACGTTTCCTTTTAGCTCTAGAGCGTCTCAGGAAGAGCTCCCTCCCAGTCTAGGAAAGCACCCTGTTGATGGAGAGAACACTCGTGCCCTTCCCAAAGCCCTGCCTACAGTGACTAGAGACCCGTCCTAAAACTGTTATTTAGGTAGTTTCAAGGCAGCATGAATTGAGCATTCAAAATGGGAAGGCAAGGCCTGTGCCATCAGGTCCCCGTTTCCAGCGAACACGCAGCCTACCTCCTTGTGATTTCTCCAAGTAAATATACACTCTAGCTACACACTGGTCCCTTCCCTGAATAACGTTTTCTTGGCACAGAGTTCTCCGTGTAGCCTACTGCCTTTCCCAAGGAAAGCTCTAGGTACGCTATCGGGGCTTAGCTTCTTCTAACACCCTGCAGTGTAAGAGGAACATCTGTGCTGTGGTTAAGGCAGAAACGCAAGCCGCCTTTCTCCTGTAAGTATGGGGTCTTAAGGTATGACTCTGTACGAGGAATGCAAAGCAGTTTTGGATCCTCAGTGCCGCTCAGCCTAGGGCTCTGAGGCAGATTTGCATGGCATGTAGGGCGTTAGAGAACAGATTTCCTGGAGCTTTTGGAGTGCTGAGGAAACCTAGCTCTCCCAAGGAAGAGTGCAGTGTGTTGCCCTACACTCAGCATACACAGAGTGACTGGGAAAGGTTTCCGGGCCTGGATGTTCCTTAGCAGCCTAGTGGAGCCTGCCGGAACTCGGTGTTCTTGCAGGGAATAGGGTGCCCACGCGAGGTCCTCGGTGTCTTGAAACCTTACTAACCTTAAAAGAAAACAGACCTAAAGCTAATGCTTCAAGCACTCTGCTCCAAGCTTCCGCTTCGGCAGGCTATTGGAGGCTTTACCTTGAGGAAAGGACTCACGTCAAGTTTCCTTTTAGCTCTAGAGCGTCTCAGGAGGAGCACCAACCCAGGCTATGAAAGCACCCTGTTGATGTAGAGAACACTCGTTCCCTTCCCAGAGCCCTGCCTACAGTGACTAGAGACACGTCCTAAAACTGTTTTTTAGGTAGTTTTAAGGCAGCATGAATGGAGCATTCAAAATGGGAAAGCAAGACCTGTGCCATCAGGTCCCCGTTTCCAGCGAACATGCAGCCTACCTCCTTGTGATTTCTCCAAGGAAATATACACTGTAGCTACACACTGGTCCCTGCCCTGAATAACGTTTTCTTGGCACGGAGTTTTCCGTGTAGCCAACTGCCTCTCCCAAGGAACGCTCTAGGTACGCTATCGGGGCTTAGCTTCTTCTAACACCCTGCAGTGTAAGAGGAAGAACTGTGCTGTGGTTAAGGCAGGAACGCAAGCCGACTTTACCCTGTAAGTATGGGGTCTTAAGGTATGACTCTGTACGAGGAATGCAAAGCTGTTTTGGTTTCTCAGTGCCGCTCAGCCTAGGGCTATGAGGCATATTTGCATGACATGTAGGACGTGAGAGAAGAGATTTCCTGGAGCTGTTGGAGTGCTGAGGAAACCTAGGTCTCCCAAGGAAGAGTGCAGTGTGTTGCCCTACACTCAGCATACACAGAGTGACTGGGAAAGGTTTCCGGGCCTGGATGTTTCTTAGCAGCCTAGTGGAGCCTGCCGGTACTAGGTGTTCTTGCAGGGAATAGGGTGCCCACGCGAGGTCCTCCGTGTCCTGAAAGCTTACCAACCTGAAAATATACCTAAAGCTAACGCTTCAAGGACTCTGCTCCAAGCTTCCGCTTCGGCAGGCTATTCGAGGCTTTACCTTGAGGAAAGGACTCACGTCAAGTTTCCTTTTAGCTCTAGAGCGTCTCAGGAGGAGCACCAACCCAGGCTATGAAAGCACCCTGTTGATGTAGAGAACACTCGTTCCCTTCCCAGAGCCCTGCCTACAGTGACTAGAGACACGTCCTAAAACTGTTATTTAGGTAGTTTCAAGGCAGCATGAATTGAGTATTCAAAATGGGAAGGCAAGGCCTGTGCCATCAGGTCCCCGTTTCCAGCGAACACGCAGCCTACCTCCTTGTGATTTCTCCAAGTAAATACACACTCTAGCTACACACTGGTCCCTTCCCTGAATAACGTTTTCATGGCACAGAGTTCTCCGTGTAGCCTACTGCCTTTCCCAAGGAAAGCTCTAGGTACGCTATCGGGGCTTAGCTTCTTCTAACACCCTGCAGTGTAAGAGGAACATCTGTGCTGTGGTTAAGGCAGAAACGCAAGCCGCCTTTCTCCTGTAAGTATGGGGTCTTAAGGTATGACTCTGTACGAGGAATGCAAAGCAGTTTTGGTTCCTCAGTGCCGCTCAGCCTAGGGCTCTGAGGCAGATTTGCATGGCATGTAGGGCGTTAGAGAACAGATTTCCTGGAGCTTTTGGAGTGCTGAGGAAACCTAGGTCTCCCAAGGAAGAGTGCAGTGTGTTGCCCTACACTCAGCATACACAGAGTGACTGGGAAAGGTTTCCTGGCCTGGATGTTTCTTAGCAGCCTAGTGGAGCCTGCCGGAACTCGGTGTTCTTGCAGGGAATAGGGTGCCCACGCGAGGTCCTCGGTGTCTTGAAACCTTACTAACCTTAAAAGAAAACAGACCTAAAGCTAATGCTTCAAGCACTCTGCTCCAAGCTTCCGCTTCGGCAGGCTATTGGAGGCTTTACCTTGAGGAAAGGACTCACGTCACGTTTCCTTTTAGCTCTAGAGCGTCTCAGGAGGAGCTCCCTCCCAGGCTATGAAAGCACCCTGTTGATGGAGAGAACACTCGTGCCCTTCCCAAAGCCCTGCCTACAGTGACAAGAGACCAGTCCTAAAACTGTTATTTAGGTAGTTTCAGGGCAGCATGAATTGAGTATTCAAAATGGGAAGGCAAGGCCTGTGCCATCAGGTCCCCGTTTCCAGCGAACACGCAGCCTACCTCCTTGCAATTTCTCCAAGTAAATATACACTCTAGCTACACACTGGTCCCTTCCCTGAATAACGTTTTCTTGGCACGGAGTTCTTCGTGTAGCCAACTGCCTCTCCCAGGGAACGCTCTAGGTACGCTATCGGGGCTTAGCTTCTTCTAAAACCCTGCAGTGTAACAGGAACATCTGTGCGGTGGTTAAGGCATGAACGCAAGCCGACTTTCTCCTGTAAGTATGGGGTCTTAAGGTATGACTCTGTACGAGGAATGCAAAGCAGTTTTGGTTCCTCAGTGCCTCTCAGCCTAAGGCTATGAGGCATATTTGCATGACATGTAGAACATGAGAGAACAGATTTCCTGGAGATGTTGGAGTGCTGAGGAAACCTAGGTCTCCCAAAGAAGAGTGCCGTGTGTTGCTCTACAGTCAGCATACACAGAGTGACTGGGAAAGGTTTCCGGGCCTGGATGTTTCTTAGCAGCCTAGTGGAGCCTGCCGGAACTAGGTGTTCTTGCAGGGAATAGGGTGCCCACGCGAGGTCCTCGGTGTCTTGAAACCTTACTAACCTAAAAAGAAAACAGACCTAAAGCTAATGCTTCAAGGACTCTGCTCCAAGCTTCCGCTTCGGCAGGCTATTCGAGCCTTTACCTTGAGGAAAGGATTCACGTCAAGTTTCCTTTTAGCTCGAGAGTGTCTCAGGAGGAGCTCCCTCCCAGGATATGAAAGCACCCTGATGATGTAGAGAACACTCGTGCCCTTCCCAGAGCCCTGCCTACAGTGACTAGAGACCCGTCTTAAAACTGTTTTTTAGGTAGTGTCAAGGCAGAATGAATGGAGTATTCAAAATGGGAAAGCAAGGCCTGCGCCATCAGGTCCCCGTTTCCAGCGAACACGCAGCCTACCTCCTTGTGATTTCTCCAAGTAAATATACACTCAGGCTACACACTGGTCCCTTCCCCGAATAACGTTTTCTTGGCACGGAGTTCTTCGTGTAGCCACCTGCCTCTCCCAAGGAACGCTCTAGGTACGCTATCGGGGCTTAGCTTTTTCTAAAACCCTGCAGTGTAAGAGGAAGAACTGTGCTGTGGTTAAGCCAGGAATGCAATCCAACTTTCTCCTGTAAGTATGGGGTCTTAAGGTATGACTCTGTACGAGGAATGCAAAGCAGTTTTGGTTTCTCAGTGCCGCTCAGCTTAGGGCTATGAAGCAGATTTGCATGACATGTAGGACGTGAGAGAACAGATTTCCTGGAGATGTTGGAGTGCTGAGGAAACCTAAGTCTCCCAAGGAAGAGTGCAGTGTGTTGCCCTACACTCAGCATACACAGAGTGACTGGGAAAGGTTTCCGGGCCTGGATGTTTCTTAGCACCCTAGTGGAGCCTGCCGGAACTAGGTGTTCTTGCAGGGAATAGGGTGCCCACGCGAGGTCCTCGGTGTCTTGAAACCTTACTAACCTTAAAAGAAAACAGACCTAAAGCTAATGCTTCAAGCACTCTGCTCCAATCTTCCTCTTCGGCAGGCTATTCGAGGCTTTACCTTGAGGAAAGGACTCACGTCACGTTTCCTTTTAGTTCTAGACCGTCTCAGAAGGAGCTCCCTCCCAGGCTATGAAAGCACCCTGTTTATGTAGAGAACACTCGTGCCCTTCCCAAAGCACTGCCTAGAGTGAATAAAGACCCGTCCTAAAACTGTTATTTAGGTAGATTTAAGGCAGCATGAATTGAGCATTCAAAATGGGAAGGCAAGTCCTGTGCCATCAGGTCCCCTTTTCCAGCGAACACGCAGCCTACCTCCTTGTGATTTCTACTAAGTAAATATACACTCAGGCTACACACTGGTCCCTTCCCTGAATAACGTTTTCTTGGCACGGAGTTCTCCGTGTAGCCAACTGCCTCTCCCAAGGAACGCTCTAGGTACGCTATCGGGGCTTAGCTTCTTCTAAAACCCCGCAGTGTAAGAGGAAGAACTGTGCTGTGGTTAAGGCAGGAACGCAAGCCGACTTTCTCCTGTAAGTATGGGGTCTTAAGGTATGACTCTGTACGAGGAATGCAAAGCAGTTTTGGTTTCTCAGTGCCGCTCAGCCTAGGGCTATGAGGCAGATTTGCATGACATGTAGGACGTGAGAGAACAGATTTCCTGGAGCTGTTGGAGTGCTGAGGAAACCTAGGTCTCCCAAAGAAGAGTGCAGTGTGTTGCCCTACACTCAGCATACACAGAGTGACTGGGAAAGGTTTCCGGGCCTGGATGTTTCTTAGCAGCCTAGTGGAGCCGGCCGGTACTAGGTGTTCTTGCAGGGAATAGGGTGCCCACGCGAGGTCCTCGGTGTCCTGAAAGCTTACTAACCTTAAAAGAAAACAGACCTAAAGCTAATGCTTCAAGGACTCTGCTCCAAGCATCCGCTTCTGCAGGCTATTCGAGGCTTTAACTTGAGGAAAGGACTCACGTCACGTTTCCTTTTAGCTCTAGAGCGTCTCAGGAGGAGCTCCCACGCAGGCTATGAAAGCACCCTGTTGATGTAGAGAACACTCGTTTCCTTCCCAGAGCCCTGCCTACAGTGACTAGAGACCCATCCTAAAACTGTTTTTTAGGTAGTTTCAAGGCAGCATGAATGGAGCACTCAAAATGGGAAAGCAAGGCCTGCGCCATCAGGTCCCCGTTTCCAGCGAACACGCAGCCTACCTCCTTGCGATTTCTCCAAGTAAATATACACTCTAGCTACACACTGGTCCCTTCCCTGAATAACGTTTTCTTGGCACGGAGTTCTTCGTGTAGCCAACTGCCTCTTCCAAGGAACGCTCTAGGTACGCTATCGGGGCTTAGCTTCTTCTAAAATCCTGCAGTGTAAGAGGAAAAACTGTGCTTTGGTTACAGCAGGAACGCAAGCCGACTTTCTCCTGTAAGTATGGGTCTTAAGGTTTGACTCTGTACGAGGAATGCGAAGCAGTTTTGGTTCCTCAGTGCCGCTCAGCCTAGGGCTATGAGGCAGATTTGCATGACATGAAGAACGGGAGAAAACAGATTTCCTGGAGCTGCTGGAGTGCTGAGGAAACCTAGGTCTCCCAAGGAAGAGTGCAGTGTGTTGCCCTACACTGAGCATACACAGAGTGACTGGGAAAGGTTTCCGGGCCTGGATGTTTCTTAGCAGCCTAGTGGAGCCTGCCGGAACTAGGTGTTCTTGCAGGGAATAGGGTGCCCACGCGAGGTCCTCGGTGTCTTGAAACCTTACTAACCTTAAAAGAAAACAGACCTAAAGCTAATGCTTCAAGCACTCTGCTCCAATCTTCCTCTTCGGCAGGCTATTTGAGGCTTTACCTTGAGGAAAGGACTCACGTCACGTTTCCTTTTAGTTCTAGAGCGTCTCAGGAGGAGCTCCCTCCCAGGCTATGAAAGCACCCTGTTGATGTAGAGAACACTCGTGCCCTTCCCAAAGCACTGCCTACAGTGAATAAAGACCCGTCCTAAAACTGTTATTTAGGTAGATTTAAGGCAGCATGAATTGAGCATTCAAAATGGGAAGGCAAGTCCTGTGCCATCAGGGCCCCTTTTCCAGCGAACACGCAGCCTACCTCCTTGTGATTTCTACTAAGTAAATATACACTCAGGCTACACACTGGTCCCTTCCCTGAATAACGTTTTCTTGGCACGGAGTTCTCCGTGTAGTCAACTGCCTCTCCCAAGGAACGCTCTAGGTACGCTATCGGGGCTTAGCTTCTTCTAAAACCCCGCAGTGTAAGAGGAAGAACTGTGCTGTGGTTAAGGCAGGAACGCAAGCCGACTTTCTCCTGTAAGTATGGGGTCTTAAGGTATGACTCTGTACGAGGAATGCAAAGCAGTTTTGGTTTCTCAGTGCCGCTCAGCCTAGGGCTATGAGGCAGATTTGCATGACATGTTGGACGTGAGAGAACAGATTTCCTGGAGCTGTTGGAGTGCTGAGGAAACCTAGGTCTCCCAAGGAAGAGTGCAGTGTGTTGCCCTACACTCAGCATTCACAGAGTGACTGGGAAAGCTTTCCGGGCCTGGATGTTTCTTAGCAGCCTAGTGGAGCCTGCCGGAACTAGGTGTTCTTGCAGGGAATAGGGTGCCCACGCGAGGTCCTCGGTGTCTTGAAACCTTACTAACCTTAAAAGAAAACAGACCTAAAGCTAATGCTTCAAGGACTCTGCTCCAAGCTTCCGCTTCGGCAGGCTATTCAAGGCTTTACCTTGAGGAAAGGATTCACGTCCAGTTTCCTTTTAGCTCTAGAGCGTCTCAGAAGGAGCTCCCACCCAGGCTATGAAAGCACCCTGTTGATGTAGAGAACACTCGTTCCCTTCCCACAGCCCTGCCTTCAGTGACTAGAGACCCGTCTTAAAACTGTTTTTTAGGTAGTGTCAAGGCATAATGAATGGAGTATTCAAAATGGGAAAGCAAGGCCTGCGCCATCAGGTCCCCGTTTCCAGCGAACACGCAGCCTACCTCCTTGTGATTTCTCCAAGTAAATATACACTCAGGCTACACACTGGTCCCTTCCCCGAATAACGTTTTCTTGGCACGGAGTTCTTCGTGTAGCCACCTGCCTCTCCCAAGGAACGCTCTAGGTACGCTATCGGGGCTTAGCTTTTTCTAAAACCCTGCAGTGTAAGAGGAAGAACTGTGCTGTGGTTAAGCCAGGAATGCAATCCAACTTTCTCCTGTAAGTATGGGGTCTTAAGGTATGACTCTGTACGAGGAATGCAAAGCAGTTTTGGTTTCTCAGTGCCGCTCAGCTTAGGGCTATGAAGCAGATTTGCATGACATGTAGGACGTGAGAGAACAGATTTCCTGGAGATGTTGGAGTGCTGAGGAAACCTAAGTCTCCCAAGGAAGAGTGCAGTGTGTTGCCCTACACTCAGCATACACAGAGTGACTGGGAAAGGTTTCCGGGCCTGGATGTTTCTTAGCACCCTAGTGGAGCCTGCCGGAACTAGGTGTTCTTGCAGGGAATAGGGTGCCCACGCGAGGTCCTCGGTGTCTTGAAACCTTACTAACCTTAAAAGAAAACAGACCTAAAGCTAATGCTTCAAGCACTCTGCTCCAATCTTCCTCTTCGGCAGGCTATTCGAGGCTTTACCTTGAGGAAAGGACTCACGTCACGTTTCCTTTTAGTTCTAGACCGTCTCAGGAGGAGCTCCCTCCCAGGCTATGAAAGCACCCTGTTTATGTAGAGAACACTCGTGCCCTTCCCAAAGCACTGCCTACAGTGAATAAAGACCCGTCCTAAAACTGTTATTTAGGTAGATTTAAGGCAGCATGAATTGAGCATTCAAAATGGGAAGGCAAGTCCTGTGCCATCAGGTCCCCTTTTCCAGCGAACACGCAGCCTACCTCCTTGTGATTTCTACTAAGTAAATATACACTCAGGCTACACACTGGTCCCTTCCCTGAATAACGTTTTCTTGGCACGGAGTTCTCCGTGTAGCCAACTGCCTCTCCCAAGGAACGCTCTAGGTACGCTATCGGGGCTTAGCTTCTTCTAAAACCCCGCAGTGTAAGAGGAAGAACTGTGCTGTGGTTAAGGCAGGAACGCAAGCCGACTTTCTCCTGTAAGTATGGGGTCTTAAGGTATGACTCTGTACGAGGAATGCAAAGCAGTTTTGGTTTCTCAGTGCCGCTCAGCCTAGGGCTATGAGGCAGATTTGCATGACATGTAGGACGTGAGAGAACAGATTTCCTGGAGCTGTTGGAGTGCTGAGGAAACCTAGGTCTCCCAAAGAAGAGTGCAGTGTGTTGCCCTACACTCAGCATACACAGAGTGACTGGGAAAGGTTTCCGGGCCTGGATGTTTCTTAGCAGCCTAGTGGAGCCGGCCGGTACTAGGTGTTCTTGCAGGGAATAGGGTGCCCACGCGAGGTCCTCGGTGTCCTGAAAGCTTACTAACCTTAAAAGAAAACAGACCTAAAGCTAATGCTTCAAGGACTCTGCTCCAAGCATCCGCTTCTGCAGGCTATTCGAGGCTTTAACTTGAGGAAAGGACTCACGTCACGTTTCCTTTTAGCTCTAGAGCGTCTCAGGAGGAGCTCCCACGCAGGCTATGAAAGCACCCTGTTGATGTAGAGAACACTCGTTTCCTTCCCAGAGCCCTGCCTACAGTGACTAGAGACCCATCCTAAAACTGTTTTTTAGGTAGTTTCAAGGCAGCATGAATGGAGCACTCAAAATGGGAAAGCAAGGCCTGCGCCATCAGGTCCCCGTTTCCAGCGAACACGCAGCCTACCTCCTTGCGATTTCTCCAAGTAAATATACACTCTAGCTACACACTGGTCCCTTCCCTGAATAACGTTTTCTTGGCACGGAGTTCTTCGTGTAGCCAACTGCCTCTTCCAAGGAACGCTCTAGGTACGCTATCGGGGCTTAGCTTCTTCTAAAATCCTGCAGTGTAAGAGGAAAAACTGTGCTTTGGTTACAGCAGGAACGCAAGCCGACTTTCTCCTGTAAGTATGGGTCTTAAGGTTTGACTCTGTACGAGGAATGCGAAGCAGTTTTGGTTCCTCAGTGCCGCTCAGCCTAGGGCTATGAGGCAGATTTGCATGACATGAAGAACGGGAGAAAACAGATTTCCTGGAGCTGCTGGAGTGCTGAGGAAACCTAGGTCTCCCAAGGAAGAGTGCAGTGTGTTGCCCTACACTGAGCATACACAGAGTGACTGGGAAAGGTTTCCGGGCCTGGATGTTTCTTAGCAGCCTAGTGGAGCCTGCCGGAACTAGGTGTTCTTGCAGGGAATAGGGTGCCCACGCGAGGTCCTCGGTGTCTTGAAACCTTACTAACCTTAAAAGAAAACAGACCTAAAGCTAATGCTTCAAGCACTCTGCTCCAATCTTCCTCTTCGGCAGGCTATTTGAGGCTTTACCTTGAGGAAAGGACTCACGTCACGTTTCCTTTTAGTTCTAGAGCGTCTCAGGAGCAGCTCCCTCCCAGGCTATGAAAGCACCCTGTTGATGTAGAGAACACTCGTGCCCTTCCCAAAGCACTGCCTACAGTGAATAAAGACCCGTCCTAAAACTGTTATTTAGGTAGATTTAAGGCAGCATGAATTGAGCATTCAAAATGGGAAGGCAAGTCCTGTGCCATCAGGGCCCCTTTTCCAGCGAACACGCAGCCTACCTCCTTGTGATTTCTACTAAGTAAATATACACTCAGGCTACACACTGGTCCCTTCCCTGAATAACGTTTTCTTGGCACGGAGTTCTCCGTGTAGTCCACTGCCTCTCCCAAGGAACGCTCTAGGTACGCTATCGGGGCTTAGCTTCTTCTAAAACCCCGCAGTGTAAGAGGAAGAACTGTGCTGTGGTTAAGGCAGGAACGCAAGCCGACTTTCTCCTGTAAGTATGGGGTCTTAAGGTATGACTCTGTACGAGGAATGCAAAGCAGTTTTGGTTTCTCAGTGCCGCTCAGCCTAGGGCTATGAGGCAGATTTGCATGACATGTTGGACGTGAGAGAACAGATTTCCTGGAGCTGTTGGAGTGCTGAGGAAACCTAGGTCTCCCAAGGAAGAGTGCAGTGTGTTGCCCTACACTCAGCATTCACAGAGTGACTGGGAAAGCTTTCCGGGCCTGGATGTTTCTTAGCAGCCTAGTGGAGCCTGCCGGAACTAGGTGTTCTTGCAGGGAATAGGGTGCCCACGCGAGGTCCTCGGTGTCTTGAAACCTTACTAACCTTAAAAGAAAACAGACCTAAAGCTAATGCTTCAAGGACTCTGCTCCAAGCTTCCGCTTCGGCAGGCTATTCAAGGCTTTACCTTGAGGAAAGGATTCACGTCCAGTTTCCTTTTAGCTCTAGAGCGTCTCAGAAGGAGCTCCCACCCAGGCTATGAAAGCACCCTGTTGATGTAGAGAACACTCGTTCCCTTCCCACAGCCCTGCCTTCAGTGACTAGAGACCCATCCTAAAACTGTTTTTTAGGTAGTTTCAAGGCAGCATGAATGGAGCACTCAAAATGGGAAAGCAAGGCCTGCGCCATCAGGTCCCCGTTTCCAGCGAACACGCAGCCTACCTCCTTGCGATTTCTCCAAGTAAATATACACTCTAGCTACACACTGGTCCCTTCCCTGAATAACGTTTTCTTGGCACGGAGTTCTTCGTGTAGCCAACTGCCTCTTCCAAGGAACGCTCTAGGTACGCTATCGGGGCTTAGCTTCTTCTAAAATCCTGCAGTGTAAGAGGAAAAACTGTGCTTTGGTTACAGCAGGAACGCAAGCCGACTTTCTCCTGTAAGTATGGGTCTTAAGGTTTGACTCTGTACGAGGAATGCGAAGCAGTTTTGGTTCCTCAGTGCCGCTCAGCCTAGGGCTATGAGGCAGATTTGCATGACATGAAGAACGGGAGAAAACAGATTTCCTGGAGCTGCTGGAGTGCTGAGGAAACCTAGGTCTCCCAAGGAAGAGTGCAGTGTGTTGCCCTACACTGAGCATACACAGAGTGACTGGGAAAGGTTTCCGGGCCTGGATGTTTCTTAGCAGCCTAGTGGAGCCTGCCGGAACTAGGTGTTCTTGCAGGGAATAGGGTGCCCACGCGAGGTCCTCGGTGTCTTGAAACCTTACTAACCTTAAAAGAAAACAGACCTAAAGCTAATGCTTCAAGCACTCTGCTCCAATCTTCCTCTTCGGCAGGCTATTTGAGGCTTTACCTTGAGGAAAGGACTCACGTCACGTTTCCTTTTAGTTCTAGAGCGTCTCAGGAGGAGCTCCCTCCCAGGCTATGAAAGCACCCTGTTGATGTAGAGAACACTCGTGCCCTTCCCAAAGCACTGCCTACAGTGAATAAAGACCCGTCCTAAAACTGTTATTTAGGTAGATTTAAGGCAGCATGAATTGAGCATTCAAAATGGGAAGGCAAGTCCTGTGCCATCAGGGCCCCTTTTCCAGCGAACACGCAGCCTACCTCCTTGTGATTTCTACTAAGTAAATATACACTCAGGCTACACACTGGTCCCTTCCCTGAATAACGTTTTCTTGGCACGGAGTTCTCCGTGTAGTCAACTGCCTCTCCCAAGGAACGCTCTAGGTACGCTATCGGGGCTTAGCTTCTTCTAAAACCCCGCAGTGTAAGAGGAAGAACTGTGCTGTGGTTAAGGCAGGAACGCAAGCCGACTTTCTCCTGTAAGTATGGGGTCTTAAGGTATGACTCTGTACGAGGAATGCAAAGCAGTTTTGGTTTCTCAGTGCCGCTCAGCCTAGGGCTATGAGGCAGATTTGCATGACATGTTGGACGTGAGAGAACAGATTTCCTGGAGCTGTTGGAGTGCTGAGGAAACCTAGGTCTCCCAAGGAAGAGTGCAGTGTGTTGCCCTACACTCAGCATTCACAGAGTGACTGGGAAAGGTTTCCGGGCCTGGATGTTTCTTAGCAGCCTAGTGGAGCCTGCCGGAACTAGGTGTTCTTGCAGGGAATAGGGTGCCCACGCGAGGTCCTCGGTGTCTTGAAACCTTACTAACCTTAAAAGAAAACAGACCTAAAGCTAATGCTTCAAGGACTCTGCTCCAAGCTTCCGCTTCGGCAGGCTATTCAAGGCTTTACCTTGAGGAAAGGATTCACGTCCAGTTTCCTTTTAGCTCTAGAGCGTCTCAGAAGGAGCTCCCACCCAGGCTATGAAAGCACCCTGTTGATGTAGAGAACACTCGTTCCCTTCCCACAGCCCTGCCTTCAGTGACTAGAGACCCGTCCTAAAACTGTTTTTTAGGTAGTTTCAAGGCAGCATGAATGGAGCATTCAAAATGGGAAGGAAAGGCCTGTGCCATCAGGTCCCCTTTTCCAGCGAACACGCAGCCTACCTCCTTGTGATTTCTCCAAGTAAATATACACTCTAGCTACACACTGGTCCCTTCCCTGAATAACGTTACCTTGGCAAGGAATTCTCCGTGTAGCCAACTGCCTCTCCCAAGGAACGCTCTAGGTACGCTATCGGGGCTTAGCTTCTTCTAAAACCCTGCAGTGTAAGAGGAAGAACTGTGCTGTGGTTAAGGCAGGAACGCAAGCCGACTTTCTCCTGTAAGTATGGGATCTTAAGGTATGACTCTGTACGAGGAAGGCAAAGCAGTTTTGGTTTCTCAGTGCCGCTCAGACTAGGGCTATGAGGCATATTTGCATGACATGTAGGAGGTGAGAGAACAGATTTCCTGGAGCTGTTGGAGTGCTGAAGAAATCCAGCTCTCCCAAGGAAGAGTGCAGTGTGTTGCCCTACACTCAGCATACACAGAGTGACTGGGAAAGGTTTCCGGGCCTGGATGTTTCTTAGCAGCCTAGTGGAGCCGGCCGGTACTAGGTGTTCTTGCAGGGAATAGGGTACCTACGCGAGGTCCTCGGTGTCCTGAAAGCTTACTAACCTTAAAAGAAAACAGACCTAAAGCTAATGCTTCAAGGACTCTGCTCCAAGCTTCCGCTTCGGCAGGCTATTCGAGGCTTTAACTTGAGGAAAGGACTCACGTCACGTTTCCTTTTAGCTCTAGAGCGTCTCAGGAGGAGCTCCCACGCAGGCTATGAAAGCACCCTGTTGATGTAGAGAACTCTCGTTCCCTTCCCAGAGCCCTGCCTACAGTGACTAGAGACCCGTCCTAAAACTGTTTTTTAGGTAGTTTCAAGGCAGCATGAATGGAGCATTCAAAATGGGAAAGCAAGGCCTGCGCCATCAGGTCCCCGTTTCCAGCGAACACGCAGCCTACCTCCTTGCGATTTTTCCAAGTAAATATACACTCTAGCTACACACTGGTCCCTTCCCTGAATAACGTTTTCTTGGCACGGAGTTCTTCGTGTAGCCAACTGCCTCTTCCAAGGAACGCTCTAGGTATGCTATCGGGGCTTAGCTTCTTCTAAAATCCTGCAGTGTAAGAGGAAAAACTGTGCTTTGGTTACAGCAGGAACGCAAGCCGACTTTCTCCTGTAAGTATGGGTCTTAAGGTTTGACTCTGTACGAGGAATGCGAAGCAGTTTTGGTTCCTCAGTGCCGCTCAGCCTAGGGCTATGAGGCAGATTTGCATGACATGAAGAACGGGAGAAAACAGATTTCCTGGAGCTGCTGGAGTGCTGAGGAAACCTAGGTCTCCCAAGGAAGAGTGCAGTGTGTTGCCCTACACTCGGCATACACAAAGTGACTGGGAAAGGTTTCCGGGCCTGGATGTTTCTTAGCAGCCTAGTGGAGCCTGCCGGTACTAGGTGTTCTTGCAGGGAATAGGGTGCCCACGCGAGGTCCTCGGTGTCTTGAAACCTTACTAACCTTAAAAGAAAACAGACCTAAAGCTAATGCTTCAAGGACTCTGCTCCAAGCTTCCGCTTCGGCAGGCTATTCGAGGCTTTACCTTGAGGAAAGGACTCACGTCAAGTTTCCTTTTAGCTCTAGAGCGTCTCAGGAGCAGCTCCCTCCCAGGCTATGAAAGCACCCTGTTGATGTAGAGAACACTCGTGCCCTTCACAAAGCCCTCCCTACAGTGACTAGAGACCCGTCCTAAAACTGTTATTTAGGTAGTTTCAAGGCAGCATGAATTGAGCATTCAAAATGGGAAGGCAAGGCCTGTGCCATCAGGTCCCCGTTTCCGGCGAACACGCAGCCTACCTCCTTGCGATTTCTCCAAGTAAATATACACTCTAGCTACACACTGGTCCCTTTCCTGAATAATGTTTTCTTGGCACGGAATTCTCTGTGTAGCCAACTGCGTCTCCCAAAGAACGCTCTAGGTACGCTACCGGGTTTTAGCTTCTTCTAAAACCCTGCAGTGTAAGAGGAAGAACTGTCTGTGCTCTGGTTAAGGCAGGAATGCAAGCCGGCTTTCTCCTGTATGTATGGGGTCTTAAGGTATGACTCTGTACGAGGAATGCAAAGCAGTTTTGGTTTCTCAGTGCTGCTCAGCCTAGGGCTATGAGGCAGATTTGCATGACATGTAGGACGTGAGAGAACAGATTTCCTGGAGATTTTGGAGTGCTGAGGAAACCTAAGTCTCCCAAGGAAGAGTGCAGTGTGTTGCCCTACACTCAGCATACACAGAGTGACTGGGAAAGGTTTCCGGGCCTGGATGTTTCTTAGCAGCCTAGTGGAGCCTGCGGGAACTAGGTGTTCTTGCAGGGAATATGGTGCCCACGCGAGGTCCTCGGTGTCTTGAAACCTTACTAACCTTAAAAGAAAACAGACCTAAAGCTAATGCTTCAAGCACTCTGCTCCAATCTTCCTCTTCGGCAGGCTATTCGAGGCTTTACCTTGAGGAAAGGACTCACGTCACGTTTCCTTTTAGTTCTAGACAGTCTCAGGAGGAGCTCCCTCCCAGGCTATGAAAGCACCCTGTTGATGTAGAGAACACTCGTTTCCTTCACAAAGCCCTGCCTACAGTGAGTAGAGACCCGTCCTAAAACTGTTATTTAGGTAGTTTCAAGGCAGCATGAATGGAGCATTCAAAATGGGAAGGCAAGGCCTGTGCCATCAGGTCCCCGTTTCCGGCGAACACGCAGCCTACCTCCGTGAGATTTCTACTAAGTAAATATACACTCTAGCTACACACTGGTCCCTTCCCTGAATAACGTTACCTTGGCACGGTGTTCTCCGTGTAGCCAACTGCCTCTCCCAAGGAACGCACTAGGTACGCTATCGGGGCTTAGCTTCTTCTAAAACCCTGCAGTGTAAGAGGAAGAAATGTGCTGTGGTTAAGGCAGGAATGCAAGCCGACTTTACCCTGTAAGTATGGGGTCTTAAGGTATGACTCTGTACGAGGAATGCAAAGCTGTTTTGGTTTCTCAGTGCCGCTCAGCCTAGGGCTATGAGGCATATTTGCATGACATGTAGGACATGAGAGAAGAGATTTCCTGGAGCTGTTGGAGTGCTGAGGAAATCCAGCTCTCCCAAGGAAGAGTGCAGTGTGTTGCCCTACACTCAGCATACACAGAGTGACTGGGAAAGTTTTCCGGGCCTGGATGTTTCTTAGCAGCCTAGTGGAGCCTGCCGGAGCTAGGTGTTCTTACAGGGAATAGGGTGCCCACGCGAGGTCCTCGGTGTCCTGAAAGCTTACCAACCTGAAAACATACCTAAAGCTAATGCTTCAAGGACTCTGCTCCAAGCTTCCGCTTCGGCAGGCTATTCGAGGCTTTACCTTGAGGAAAGGACTCACGTCAAGTTTCCTTTTAGCTCTAGAGCGTCTCAGGAGGAGCACCAACCCAGGCTATGAAAGCACCCTGTTGATGTAGAGAACACTCGTTCCCTTCCCAGAGCCCTGCCTACAGTGGCTAGAGACACGTCCTAAAACTGTTTTTTAGGTAGTTTTAAGGCAGCATGAATGGAGCATTCAAAATGGGAAAGCAAGACCTGTGCCATCAGGTCCACGTTTCCAGCGAACACGCAGCCTACCTCCTGGTGATTTCTCCAGGTAAATATACACTGTAGCTACACACTGGTCCCTGCCCTGAATAACGTTACCTTGACACGGAGTTCTCCGTGTAGCCAACTGCCTCTCCCAAGGAACGCTGTAGGTACGCTATCGGGGCTTAGCTTCTTCTAACACCCTGCAGTGTAAGAGGAACATCTGTGCTGTGGTTAAGGCAGAAACGTAAGCCGACTTTCTCCTGTAAGTATGGGGTCTTAAGGTATGACTCTGTACGAGGAATGCAAAGCAGTTTTGGTTCCTCAGTGCCGCTCAGCCTAGGGCTATGAGGCAGATTTGCATGACATGTAGGGTGTGAGAGAACAGATTTCCCGGAGCTTTTGGAGTGCTGAGGAAACCTAGGTCTCCCAAGGAAGAGTGCAGTGTGTTGCCCTACACTCAGCATACACAGAGTGACTGGGAAAGGTTTCTGGGCCTGGATGTTTCTTAGCAGCCTAGTGGAGCCTGCCGGAACTAGGTGTTCTTGCAGGGAATAGGGTGCCCACGCGAGGTCCTCGGTGTCTTGAAACCTTACTAACCTTAAAAGAAAACAGACGTAAAGCTAATGCTTCAAGCACTCTGCTCCAAGCTTCCGCTTCGGCAGGCTATTCGAGGCTTTACCTTGAGGAAAGGACTCACGTCAAGTTTCCTTTTAGCTCTAGAGCGTCTCAGGAAGAGCTCCCTCCCAGGCTATGAAAGCACCCTGTTGATGGAGAGAACACTCGTGCCCTTCCCAAAGCCCTGCCTACAGTGACTAGACACCCGTCCTAAAACTGTTATTTAGGTAGTTTCAAGGCAGCATGAATTGAGCATTCAAAATGGGAAGGCAAGGCCTGTGCCATCAGGTCCCCGTTTCCAGCGAACACGCAGCCTACCTCCTTGAGATTTCTTCTATGTAAATACACACTCTAGCTACACACTGGTCCCTTCCCTGAATAACGTTTTCTTGGCACAGAGTTCTCCGTGTAGCCTACTGCCTTTCCCAAGGAAAGCTCTAGGAACGATATCGGGTCTTAGCTTCTTCTAAAACCCTGCCTTGTAAGAGGAAGAACTGTGCTGTGGTTAAGGCAGGAATGCAAGCCGACTTTACCCTGTAAGTATGGGGTCTTAAGGTATGACTCTGTACGAGGAAAGCAAAGCTGTTTTGGTTTCTCAGTGCCGCTCAGCCTAGGGCTATGAGGCATATTTGCATGACATGTAGGACGTGAGAGAAGAGATTTCCTGGAGCCGTTGGAGTGCTGAGGAAACCTAGGTATCCCAAGGAAGAGTGCAGTGTGTTGCCCTACACTCAGCATACACATAGTGACTGGGAAAGGTTTCCGGGCCTGGATGTTTCTTAGCAGCCTCTTGGAGCCTGCCGATTCTAGGTGTTCTTGCAGGGAATAGGGTGCCCACGCGAGGTCCTCGGTGTCCTGAAAGCTTACCAACCTGAAAACATACCTAAAGCTAATGCTTCAAGGACTCTGCTCCAAGCTTCCACTTCGGCAGGCTATTCGAGGCTTTACCTTGAGGAAAGGACTCACGTCAAGTTTCCTTTTAGCCCTAGAGCGTCTCAGGAGGAGCACCAACCCAGGCTAGGAAAGCACCCTGTTGATGTAGAGAACACTCGTTCCCTTCCCAGAGCCCTGCCTACAGTGACTAGAGACACGTCCTAAAACGGTTTTTTAGGTAGTTTTAAGGCAGCATGAATGGAGCATTCAAAATGGGAAAGCAAGACCTGTGCCATCAGGTCCCCGTTTCCAGCGAACATGCAGCCTACCTCCTTGTGATTTCTCCAAGGAAATATACACTGTAGCTACACACTGGTCCCTGCCCTGAATAACGTTTTCTTGGCACGGAGTTTTCCGTGTAGCCAACTGCCTCTCCCAAGGAACGCTCTAGGTACGCTATCGGGGCTTAGCTTCTTCTAACACCCTGCAGTGTAAGAAGAACATCTGTGCTGTGGTTAAGGCAGAAACGCAAGCCGACTTTCTCCTGTAAGTATGGGGTCTTAAGGTATGACTCTGGACGAGGAATGCAAAGCAGTTTTGGTTCCTCAGTGCCGCTCAGCCTAGGGCTATGAGGCAGATTTGCATGACATGTAGGGTGTGAGAGAACAGATTTCCCGGAGCTTTTGGAGTGCTGAGGAAACCTAGGTCTCCCAAGGAAGAGTGCAGTGTGTTGCCCTACACTCAGCATACACAGAGTGACTGGGAAAGGTTTCCGGGCCTGGATGTTTCTTAGCAGCCTAGTGGAGCCTGCCGGAACTAGGTGTTCTTAAAGGGAATAGGGTGCCCACGCGAGGTCCTCGGTGTCTTGAAACCTTACTAACCTTAAAAGAAAACAGACCTAAAGCTAATGCTTCAAGGACTCTGCTCCAAGCTTCCGCTTCGGCAGGCTATTCGAGGCTTTACCTTGAGGAAAGGACTCACGTCAAGTTTCCTTTTAGCTCTAGAGCGTCTCAGGAGGAGCACCAACCCAGGCTATGAAAGCACCCTGTTGATGTAGAGAACACTCGTTCCCTTCCCAGAGCCCTGCCTACAGTGACTAGAGACACGTCCTAAAACTGTTTTTTAGGTAGTTTTAAGGCAGCATGAATGGAGCATTCAAAATGGGAAAGCAAGACCTGTGCCATCAGGTCCCCGTTTCCAGCGAACACGCAGCCTACCTCCTTGTGATTTCTCCAAGGAAATATACACTGTAGCTACACACTGGTCCCTGCCCTGAATAACGTTTTCTTGGCACGGAGTTTTCCGTGTAGCCAACTGCCTCTCACAAGGAACGCTCTAGGTACTCTATCGGGGCTTAGCTTTTTCTAAAACCCTGCAGTGTAAGAGGAACATCTGTGCTGTGGTTAAGGCAGGAACGCAAGCCGACTTTCTCCTGTAAGTATGGGGTCTTAAGGTATGACTCTGTACGAGGAATGCAAAGCAGTTTTGGTTCCTCAGTGCCGCTCAGCCTAGGGCTATGAGGCAGATTTGCATGACATGTAGGGCGTGAGAGAACAGAATTCCTAGAGGTGTTGGAGTGCTGAAGAAACCTAGGTCTCCCAAAGAAGAGTGCAGTGTGTTGCCCTACACTCAGCATACACAGAGTGACTGGGAAAGGTTTCCGGGCCTGGATGTTTCTTAGCAGCCTAGTGGAGCCTGCCGGTACTAGGTGTTCTTGCAGGGAATAGGGTGCCCACGCGAGGTCCTCGGTGTCTTGAAACCTTACTAACCTTAAAAGAAAACAGACCTAAAGCTAATGTTTCAAGGACTCTGCTCCAAGCTTCCGCTTCGGCAGGCTATTCGAGGCTTTACCTTGAGGAAAGGACTCACGTCAAGTTTCCTTTTAGCTCTAGAGCGTCTCAGGAGGAGCTCCCTCCCAGGCTATGAAAGCACCCTGTTGATGGAGAGAACACTCGTGCCCTTCCCAAAGCCCTGCCTACAGTGACTAGAGACACGTCCTAAAACTGTTATTTAGGTAGTTTCAAGGCAGCATGAATTGAGTATTCAAAATGGGAAGGCAAGGCCTGTGCCATCAGGTCCCCGTTTCCAGCGAACACGCAGCCTACCTCCTTGTGATTTCTCCTAAGTAAATACACACTCTAGCTACACACTGGTCCCTTCCCTGAATAACGTTTTCTTGGCACAGAGTTCTCCGTGTAGCCTACTGCCTTTCCCAAGGAAAGCTCTAGGAACGATATCGGGTCTTAGCTTCTTCTAAAACCCTGCCTTGTAAGAGGAAGAACTGTGCTGTGGTTAAGGCAGGAATGCAAGCCGACTTTACCCTGTAAGTATGGGGTCTTAAGGTATGACTCTGTACGAGGAAAGCAAAGCTGTTTTGGTTTCTCAGTGCCGCTCAGCCTAGGGCTATGAGGCATATTTGCATGACATGTAGGACGTGAGAGAAGAGATTTCCTGGAGCCGTTGGAGTGCTGAGGAAACCTAGGTATCCCAAGGAAGAGTGCAGTGTGTTGCCCTACACTCAGCATACACAGAGTGACTGGGAAAGGTTTCCGGGCCTGGATGTTTCTTAGCAGCCTCTTGGAGCCTGCCGATTCTAGGTGTTCTTGCAGGGAATAGGGTGCCCACGCGAGGTCCTCGGTGTCCTGAAAGCTTACCAACCTGAAAACATACCTAAAGCTAATGCTTCAAGGACTCTGCTCCAAGCTTCCACTTCGGCAGGCTATTCGAGGCTTTACCTTGAGGAAAGGACTCACGTCAAGTTTCCTTTTAGCCCTAGAGCGTCTCAGGAGGAGCACCAACCCAGGCTATGAAAGCACCCTGTTGATGTAGAGAACACTCGTTCCCTTCCCAGAGCCCTGCCTACAGTGACTAGAGACACGTCCTAAAACGGTTTTTTAGGTAGTTTTAAGGCAGCGTGAATGGAGCATTCAAAATGGGAAAGCAAGACCTGTGCCATCAGGTCCCCGTTTCCAGCGAACATGCAGCCTACCTCCTTGTGATTTCTCCAAGGAAATATACACTGTAGCTACACACTGGTCCCTGCCCTGAATAACGTTTTCTTGGCACGGAGTTTTCCGTGTAGCCAACTGCCTCTCCCAAGGAACGCTCTAGGTACGCTATCGGGGCTTAGCTCCTTCTAACACCCTGCAGTGTAAGAGGAACATCTGTGCTGTGGTTAAGGCAGAAACGCAAGCCGACTTTCTCCTGTAAGTATGGGGTCTTAAGGTATGACTCTGGACGAGGAATGCAAAGCAGTTTTGGTTCCTCAGTGCCGCTCAGCCTAGGGCTATGAGGCAGATTTGCATGACATGTAGGGCGTGAGAGAACAGAATTCCTGGAGGTGTTGGAGTGCTGGAGAAACCTAGGTCTCCCAAAGAAGAGTGCAGTGTGTTGCCCTACACTCAGCATACACAGAGTGACTGGGAAAGGTTTCCGGGCCTGGATGTTTCTTAGCAGCCTAGTGGAGCCTGCCGGAACTAGGTGTTCTTGCAGGGAATAGGGTGCCCACGCGAGGTCCTCGGTGTCTTGAAACCTTACTAACCTTAAAAGAAAACAGACCTAAAGCTAATGCTTCAAGGACTCTGCTCCAAGCTTCCGCTTCGGCAGGCTATTCGAGGCTTTACCTTGAGGAAAGGACTCACGTCAAGTTTCCTTTTAGCTCTAGAGCGTCTCAGGAGGAGCACCAACCCAGGCTATGAAAGCACCCTGTTGATGTAGAGAACACTCGTTCCCTTCCCAGAGCCCTGCCTACAGTGACTAGAGACACGTCCTAAAACTGTTTTTTAGGTAGTTTTAAGGCAGCATGAATGGAGCATTCAAAATGGGAAAGCAAGACCTGTGCCATCAGGTCCCCGTTTCCAGCGAACATGCAGCCTACCTCCTTGTGATTTCTCCAAGGAAATATACACTGTAGCTACACACTGGTCCCTGCCCTGAATAACGTTTTCTTGGCACGGAGTTTTCCGTGTAGCCAACTGCCTCTCACAAGGAACGCTCTAGGTACTCTATCGGGGCTTAGCTTTTTCTAAAACCCTGCAGTGTAAGAGGAACATCTGTGCTGTGGTTAAGGCAGGAACGCAAGCCGACTTTCTCCTGTAAGTATGGGGTCTTAAGGTATGACTCTGTACGAGGAATGCAAAGCAGTTTTGGTTCCTCAGTGCCGCTCAGCCTAGGGCTATGAGGCAGATTTGCATGACATGTAGGGCGTGAGAGAACAGAATTCCTGGAGGTGTTGGAGTGCTGAAGAAACCTAGGTCTCCCAAAGAAGAGTGCAGTGTGTTGCCCTACACTCAGCATACACAGAATGACTGGGAAAGGTTTCCGGGCCTGGATGTTTCTTAGCAGCCTAGTGGAGCCTGCCGGAACTAGGTGTTCTTGCAGGGAATAGGGTGCCCACGCGAGGTCCTCGGTGTCTTGAAACCTTACTAACCTTTAAAGAAAACAGACCTAAAGCTAATGCTTCAAGGACTCTGCTCCAAGCTTCCGCTTCGGCAGGCTATTCGAGGCTTTACCTTGAGGAAAGGACTCACGTCAAGTTTCCTTTTAGCTCTAGAGCGTCTCAGGAGGAGCTCCCTCCCAGGCTATGAAAGCACCCTGTTGATGGAGAGAACACTCGTGCCCTTCCCAAAGCCCTGCCTACAGTGACTAGAGACACGTCCTAAAACTGTTATTTAGGTAGTTTCAAGGCAGCATGAATTGAGCATTCAAAATGGGAAGGCAAGGCCTGTGCCATCAGGTCCCCGTTTCCAGCGAACACGCAGCCTACCTCCTTGTGATTTCTCCAAGTAAATATACACTCTAGCTACACACTGGTCCCTTCCCTGAATAACGTTTTCTTGGCACAGAGTTCTCCGTGTAGCCTACTGCCTTTCCCAAGGAAAGCTCTAGGTACGCTATCGGGGCTTAGCTTCTTCTAACACCCTGCAGTGTAAGAGGAACATCTGTGCTGTGGTTAAGGCAGAAACGCAAGCCGCCTTTCTCCTGTAAGTATGGGGTCTTAAGGTATGACTCTGTACGAGGAATGCAAAGCAGTTTTGGTCCCTCAGTGCCGCTCAGCCTAGGGCTCTGAGGCAGATTTGCATGGCATGTAGGGCGTTAGAGAACAGAATTCCTGGAGGTGTTGGAGTGCTGAGGAAACCTAGGTCTCCCAAGGAAGAGTGCAGTGTGTTGCCCTACACTCAGCATACACAGAGTGACTGGGAAAGGTTTCCGGGCCTGGATGTTCCTTAGCAGCCTAGTGGAGCCTGCCGGAACTCGGTGTTCTTGCAGGGAATAGGGTGCCCACGCGAGGTCCTCGGTGTCTTGAAACCTTACTAACCTTAAAAGAAAACAGACCTAAAGCTAATGCTTCAAGCACTCTGCTCCAAGCTTCCGCTTCGGCAGGCTATTGGAGACTTTACCTTGAGGAAAGGACTCACGTCAAGTTTCCTTTTAGCTCTAGAGCGTCTCAGGAGGAGCACCAACCCAGGCTATGAAAGCACCCTGTTGATGTAGAGAACACTCGTTCCCTTCCCAGAGCCCTGCCTACAGTGACTAGAGACACGTCCTAAAACTGTTTTTTAGGTAGTTTTAAGGCAGCATGAATGGAGCATTCAAAATGGGAAAGCAAGACCTGTGCCATCAGGTCCCCGTTTCCAGCGAACATGCAGCCTACCTCCTTGTGATTTCTCCAAGGAAATATACACTGTAACTACACACTGGTCCCTGCCCTGAATAACGTTTTCTTGGCACGGAGTTTTCCGTGTAGCCAACTGCCTCTCCCAAGGAACGCTCTAGGTACGCTATCGGGGCATAGCTTCTTCTAACACCCTGCAGTGTAAGAGGAACATCTGTGCTGTGGTTAAGGCAGGAACGCAAGCCGACTTTCTCCTGTAAGTATGGGGTCTTAAGGTATGACTCTGTACGAGGAATGCAAAGCAGTTTTGGTTCCTCAGTGCCGCTCAGCCTAGGGCTATGAGGCAGATTTGCATGACATGTAGGGCGTGAGAGAACAGAATTCCTGGAGGTGTTGGAGTGCTGAAGAAACCTAGGTCTCCCAAAGAAGAGTGCAGTGTGTTGCCCTACACTCAGCATACACAGAGTGACTGGGAAAGGTTTCCGGGCCTGGATGTTTCTTAGCAGCCTAGTGGAGCCTGCCGGAACTAGGTGTTTTTATAGGGAATAGGGTCCCCACGCGAGGTCCTCGGTGTCTTGAAACCTTACTAACCTTAAAAGAAAACAGACGTAAAGCTAATGTTTCAAGCACTCTGCTCCAAGCTTCCGCTTCGGCAAGCTATTCGAGGCTTTACCTTGAGGAAAGGACTCACGTCAAGTTTCCTTTTAGCTCTAGAGCGTCTCAGGAGGAGCTCCCTCCCAGGCTATGAAAGCACCCTGTTGATGGAGAGAACACTCGTGCCCTTCCAAAGCCCTGCCTACACTGACTAGAGACCCGTTCTAAAACTGTTATTTAGGTAGTTTCAAGGCAGCATGAATTCAGCATTCAAAATGGGAAGGCAAGGCCTGTGCCATCAGGTCCCCGTTTCCAGCGAACACGCAGCCTACCTCCTTGTGATTTCTCCAAGTAAATATACACTCTAGCTACACACTGGTCCCTTCCCTGAATAACGTTACCTTGGCACGGAGTTCTCCGTGTAGCCAACTGCCTCTCCCAAGGAACGCCCTAGGTACGCTATCGGAGCTTAGCTTCTTCTAACACCCTGCAGTGTAAGAGGAAGAACTGTGCTTTGGTTACAGCAGGAACGCAAGCCGACTTTCTCCTGTAAGTATGGGTTCTTAAGTTATGACTCTGTACGAGGAATGCAAAGCAGTTTTGGTTTCTCAGTGCCGCTCAGCCTAGGGCTATGAGGCATATTTGCATGACATCTAGGACGTGAGAGAAGAGATTTCCTGGAGCTGTTGGAGTGCTGAGGAAACCTAGGTCTCCCAAGGAAGAGTGCAGTGTGTTGCCCTACACTCAGCATACACAGAGTGACTGGGAAAGGTTTCCGGGCCTGGATGTTTCTTAGCAGCCTAGTGGAGCCTGCCGGTACTAGGTGTTCTTGCAGGGAATAGGGTGCCCACGCGAGGTCCTCCGTGTCCTGAAAGCTTACCAACCTGAAAATATACCTAAAGCTAACGCTTCAAGGACTCTGCTCCAAGCTTCCGCTTCGGCAGGCTATTCGAGGCTTTACCTTGAGGAAAGGACTCACGTCAAGTTTCCTTTTAGCTCTAGAGCGTCTCAGGAGGAGCACCAACCCAGGCTATGAAAGCACCCTGTTGATGTAGAGAACACTCGTTCCCTTCCCAGAGCCCTGCCTACAGTGACTAGAGACACGTCCTAAAACTGTTATTTAGGTAGTTTCAAGGCAGCATGAATTGAGTATTCAAAATGGGAAGGCAAGGCCTGTGCCATCAGGTCCCCGTTTCCAGCGAACACGCAGCCTACCTCCTTGTGATTTCTCCAAGTAAATACACACTCTAGCTACACACTGGTCCCTTCCCTGAATAACGTTTCCTTGGCACAGAGTTCTCCGTGTAGCCTACTGCCTTTCCCAAGGAAAGCTCTAGGTACGCTATCGGGGCTTAGCTTCTTCTAACACCCTGCAGTGTAAGAGGAACATCTGTGCTGTGGTTAAGGCAGAAACGCAAGCCGCCTTTCTCCTGTAAGTATGGGGTCTTAAGGTATGACTCTGTACGAGGAATGCAAAGCAGTTTTGGATCCTCAGTGCCGCTCAGCCTAGGGCTATGAGGCAGATTTGCATGGCATGTAGGGCGTTAGAGAACAGATTTCCTGGAGCTTTTGGAGTGCTGAGGAAACCTAGGTCTCCCAAAGAAGAGTGCAGTGTGTTGCCCTACACTCAGCATACACAGAGTGACTGGGAAAGGTTTCCGGGCCTGGATGTTTCTTATCAGCCTAGTGGAGCCTGCTGGTACTACGTGTTCTTGCAGGGAATAGGGTGCCCTCGCGAGGGCCTAGGTGTCTTGAAACCTTACTAACCTTAAAAGAAAACAGACCTAAAGCTAATGCTTCAAGGACTCTGCTCCAAGCTTCCGCTTCGGCAGGCTATTCGAGGCTTTACCTTGAGGAAAGGACTCACGTCAAGTTTCCTTTTAGCTCTAGAGCGTCTCAGGAGGAGCTCCCTCCCAGGCTATGAAAGCACCCTGTTGATGGAGAGAACACTCGTGCCCTTCCCAAAGCCCTGCCTACAGTGACTAGAGACCCGTTCTAAAACTGTTATTTAGGTAGTTTCAAGGCAGCATGAATTCAGCATTCAAAATGGGAAGGCAAGGACTGTGCCATCAGGTCCCCGTTTCCAGCGAACACGCAGCCTACCTCCTTGTGATTTCTCCAAGTAAATATACACTCTAGCTACACACTGGTCCCTTCCCTGAATAACGTTACCTTGGCACGGAGTTCTCCGTGTAGCCAACTGCCTCTCCCAAGGAACGCCCTAGGTACGCTATCGGAGCTTAGCTTCTTCTAACACCCTGCAGTGTAAGAGGAAAAACTGTGCTTTGCTTACAGCAGGAACGCAAGCCGACTTTCTCCTGTAAGTATGGGGTCTTAAGGTATGACTCTGTACGAGGAATGCAAAGCAGTTTTGGTTCCTCAGTGCCGCTCAGCCTAGGGCTATGAGGCAGATTTGCATGGCATGTAGGGCGTTAGAGAACAGAATTCCTGGAGGTGTTGGAGTGCTAAGGAAACCTAGGTCTCCCAAGGAAGAGTGCAGTGTGTTGCCCTACACTCAGCATACACAGAGTGACTGGGAAAGGTTTCCGGGCCTGGATGTTTCTTAGCAGCCTAGTGGAGCCTGCCGGAACTCGGTGTTCTTGCAGGGAATAGGGTGCCCACGCGAGGTCCTCGGTGTCTTGAAACCTTACTAACCTTAAAAGAAAACAGACCTAAAGCTAATGCTTCAAGCACTCTGCTCCAAGCTTCCGCTTCGGCAGGCTATTCGAGGCTTTACCTTGAGGAAAGGACTCACGTCAAGTTTCCTTTTAGCTCTAGAGCGTCTCAGGAGGAGCACCAACCCAGGCTATGAAAGCACCCTGTTGATGTAGAGAACACTCGTTCCCTTCCCAGAGCCCTGCCTACAGTGACTAGAGACACGTCCTAAAACTGTTTTTTAGGTAGTTTTAAGGCAGCATGAATGGAGCATTCAAAATGGGAAAGCAAGACCTGTGCCATCAGGTCCCCGTTTCCAGCGAACATGCAGCCTACCTCCTTGTGATTTCTCCAAGGAAATATACACTGTAGCTACACACTGGTCCCTGCCCTGAATAACGTTTTCTTGGCACGGAGTTTTCCGTGTAGCCAACTGCCTCTCCCAAGGAACGCTCTAGGTACGCTATCGGGGCTGAGCTTCTTCTAACACCCTGCAGTGTAAGAGGAACATCTGTGCTGTGGTTAAGGCAGGAACGCAAGCCGACTTTCTCCTGTAAGTATGGGGTCTTAAGGTATGACTCTGTACGAGGAACGCAAAGCAGTTTTGGTTTCTCAGTGCCGCTCAACCTAGGGCTAAGAGGCATATTTGCATGACTTGTTGGACGTGAGAGAACAGAATTCCTGGTGGTGTTGGAGTGCTGAAGAAACCTAGGTCTCCCAAAGAAGAGTGCAGTGTGTTGCCCTACACTCAGCATACACAGAGTGACTGGGAAAGGTTTCCGGGCCTGGATGTTTCTTAGCAGCCTAGTGGAGCCTGCCGGAACTCGGTGTTCTTGCAGGGAATAGGGTGCCCACGCGAGGTCCTCGGTGTCTTGAAACCTTACTAACCTTAAAAGAAAACAGACCTAAAGCTAATGCTTCAAGCACTCTGCTCCAAGCTTCCGCTTCGGCAGGCTATTCGAGGCTTTACCTTGAGGAAAGGACTCACGTCAAGTTTCCTTTTAGCTCTAGAGCGTCTCAGGAGGAGCACCAACCCAGGCTATGAAAGCACCCTGTTGATGTAGAGAACACTCGTTCCCTTCCCAGAGCCCTGCCTACAGTGACTAGAGACACGTCCTAAAACTGTTTTTTAGGTAGTTTTAAGGCAGCATGAATGGAGCATTCAAAATGGGAAAGCAAGACCTGTGCCATCAGGTCCCCGTTTCCAGCGAACATGCAGCCTACCTCCTTGTGATTTCTCCAAGGAAATATACACTGTAACTACACACTGGTCCCTGCCCTGAATAACGTTTTCTTGGCACGGAGTTTTCCGTGTAGCCAACTGCCTCTCCCAAGGAACGCTCTAGGTACGCTATCGGGGCTTAGCTTCTTCTAACACCCTGCAGTGTAAGAGGAACATCTGTGCTGTGGTTAAGGCAGGAACGCAAGCCGACTTTCTCCTGTAAGTATGGGGTCTTAAGGTATGACTCTGTACGAGGAATGCAAAGCAGTTTTGGTTTCTCAGTGCCGCTCAACCTAGGGCTAAGAGGCATATTTGCATGACATGTTGGACGTGAGAGAACAGAATTCCTGGTGGTGTTGGAGTGCTGAAGAAACCTAGGTCTCCCAAAGAAGAGTGCAGTGTGTTGCCCTACACTCAGCATACACAGAGTGACTGGGAAAGGTTTCCGGGCCTGGATGTTTCTTAGCAGCCTAGTGGAGCCTGCCGGAACTAGGTGTTCTTGCAGGGAATAGGGTGCCCACGCGAGGTCCTCGGTGTCTTGAAACCTTACTAACCTTAAAAGAAAACAGACCTAAAGCTAAAGCTTCAAGCACTCTGCTCCAAGCTTCCGCTTCGGCAGGCTATTGGAGGCTTTACCTTGAGGAAAGGACTCACGTCAAGTTTCCTTTTAGCTCTAGAGCGTCTCAGGAGGAGCACCAACCCAGGCTATGAAAGCACCCTGTTGATGTAGAGAACACTCGTTCCCTTCCCAATGCCCTGCCTACAGTGACTAGAGACACGTCCTAAAACTGTTTTTTAGGTAGTTTTAAGGCAGCATGAATGGAGCATTCAAAATGGGAAAGCAAGGACTGTGCCATCAGGTCCCCGTTTCCAGCGAACATGCAGCCTACCTCCTTGTGATTTCTCCAAGGAAATATACACTGTAGCTACACACTGGTCCCTGCCCTGAATAACGTTTTCTTGGCACGGAGTTTTCCGTGTAGCCAACTGCCTCTCCCAAGGAACGCTCTAGGTACGCTATCGGGGCTTAGCTTCTTCTAACACCCTGCAGTGTAAGAGGAAGAACTGTGCTGTGGTTAAGGCAGGAACGCAAGCTGACTTTACCCTGTAAGTATGGGGTCTTAAGGTATGACTCTGTACGAGGAATGCAAAGCAGTTTTGGTTCCTCAGTGCCGCTCAGCCTAGGGCTATGAGGCAGATTTGCATGACATGTAGGGCGTGAGAGAACAGAATTCCTGGAGGTGTTGGAGTGCTGAAGAAACCTAGGTCTCCCAAAGAAGAGTGCAGTGTGTTGCCCTACACTCAGCATACACAGAGTGACTGGGAAAGGTTTCCGGGCCTGGATGTTTCTTAGCAGCCTAGTGGAGCCTGCCGGAACTAGGTGTTTTTACAGGGAATAGGGTGCCCACGCGAGGTCCTCGGTGTCTTGAAACCTTACTAACCTTAAAAGAAAACAGACCTAAAGCTAATGCTTCAAGGACTCTGCTCCAAGCTTCCGCTTCGGCAGGCTATTCGAGGCTTTACCTTGAGGAAAGGACTCACGTCAAGTTTCCTTTTAGCTCTAGAGCGTCTCAGGAGGAGCACCAACCCAGGCTATGAAAGCACCCTGTTGATGTAGAGAACACTCGTTCCCTTCCCAGAGCCCTGCCTACAGTGACTAGAGACACGTCCTAAAACTGTTTTTTAGGTAGTTTTAAGGCAGCATGAATGGAGCATTCAAAATGGGAAAGCAAGACCTGTGCCATCAGGTCCCCGTTTCCAGCGAACACGCAGCCTACCTCCTTGTGATTTCTCCAAGGAAATATACACTGTAGCTACACACTGGTCCCTGCCCTGAATAACGTTTTCTTGGCACGGAGTTTTCCGTGTAGCCAACTGCCTCTCACAAGGAACGCTCTAGGTACTCTATCGGGGCTTAGCTTTTTCTAAAACCCTGCAGTGTAAGAGGAACATCTGTGCTGTGGTTAAGGCAGGAACGCAAGCCGACTTTCTCCTGTAAGTATGGGGTCTTAAGGTATGACTCTGTACGAGGAATGCAAAGCAGTTTTGGTTCCTCAGTGCCGCTCAGCCTAGGGCTATGAGGCAGATTTGCATGACATGTAGGGCGTGAGAGAACAGAATTCCTGGAGGTGTTGGAGTGCTGAAGAAACCTAGGTCTCCCAAAGAAGAGTGCAGTGTGTTGCCCTACACTCAGCATACACAGAGTGACTGGGAAAGGTTTCCGGGCCTGGATGTTTCTTAGCAGCCTAGTGGAGCCTGCCGGAACTAGGTGTTCTTGCAGGGAATAGGGTGCCCACGCGAGGTCCTCGGTGTCTTGAAACCTTACTAACCTTTAAAGAAAACAGACCTAAAGCTAATGCTTCAAGGACTCTGCTCCAAGCTTCCGCTTCGGCAGGCTATTCGAGGCTTTACCTTGAGGAAAGGACTCACGTCAAGTTTCCTTTTAGCTCTAGAGCGTCTCAGGAGGAGCTCCCTCCCAGGCTATGAAAGCACCCTGTTGATGGAGAGAACACTCGTGCCCTTCCCAAAGCCCTGCCTACAGTGACAAGAGACCAGTCCTAAAACTGTTATTTAGGTAGTTTCAAGGCAGCATGAATGGAGTATTCAAAATGGGAAGGCAAGGCCTGTGCCATCAGGTCCCCGTTTCCAGCGAACACGCAGCCTACCTCCTTGTGATTTCTCCTAAGTAAATACACACTCTAGCTACACACTGGTCCCTTCCCTGAATAACGTTTTCTTGGCACGGAGTTCTCCGTGTAGCCTACTGCCTCTTCCAAGGAAAGCTCTAGGTACGCTATCGGGGCTTAGCTTCTTCTAAAACCCTGCAGTGTAAGAGGAAGAACTGTGCTGTGGTTAAGGCAGGAACGCAAGCCGACTTTACCCTGTAAGTATGGGGTCTTAAGGTATGACTCTGTACGAGGAATGCAAAGCAGTTTTGGTCCCTCAGTGCCGCTCAGCCTAGGGCTATGAGGCATATTTGCATGACATGTAGGACGTGAGAGAAGAGATTTCCTGGAGCTGTTGGAGTGCTGAGGAAACCTAGGTCTCCCAAAGAAGAGTGCAGTGTGTTGCCCTACACTCAGCATACACAGAGTGACTGGGAAAGGTTTCCGGGCCTGGATGTTTCTTAGCAGCCTAGTGGAGCCTGCCGGTACTAGGTGTTCTTGCAGGGAATAGGGTGCCCACGCGAGGTCCTCCGTGTCCTGAAAGCTTACCAACCTGAAA
The DNA here is from genome assembly GCF_965194805.1 of Balaenoptera borealis. Classification (NCBI taxonomy): domain Eukaryota; kingdom Metazoa; phylum Chordata; class Mammalia; order Artiodactyla; family Balaenopteridae; genus Balaenoptera; species Balaenoptera borealis. Next base: position 119,966 of record NW_028123088.1, read on the forward strand.
ATATACCTAAAGCTAACGCTTCAAGGACTCTGCTCCAAGCTTCCGCTTCGGCAGGCTATTCGAGGCTTTACCTTGAGGAAAGGACTCACGTCACGTTTCCTTTTAGCTCTAGAGCGTCTCAGGAGGAGCTCCCTCCCAGTCTAGGAAAGCACCCTGTTGATGGAGAGAACACTCGTGCCCTTCCCAGAGCCCTGCCTACAGTGACTAGAGACACGTCCTAAAACTGTTATTTAGGTAGTTTCAAGGCAGCATGAATTGAGTATTCAAAATGGGAAGGCAAGGCCTGTGCCATCAGGTCCCCGTTTCCAGCGAACACGCAGCCTACCTCCTTGTGATTTCTCCAAGTAAATACACACTCTAGCTACACACTGGTCCCTTCCCTGAATAACGTTTTCTTGGCACAGAGTTCTCCGTGTAGCCTACTGCCTTTCCCAAGGAAAGCTCTAGGTACGCTATCGGGGCTTAGCTTCTTCTAACACCCTGCAGTGTAAGAGGAACATCTGTGCTGTGGTTAAGGCAGAAACGCAAGCCGCCTTTCTCCTGTAAGTATGGGGTCTTAAGGTATGACTCTGGACGAGGAATGCAAAGCAGTTTTGGTTCCTCAGTGCCGCTCAGCCTAGGGCTCTGAGGCAGATTTGCATGGCATGTTGGACATGAGAGAACAGAATTCCTGGTGGTGATGGAGTGCTGAAGAAACCTAGGTCTCCCAAAGAACAGTGCAGTGTGTTGCCCTACACTCAGCATACACAGAGTGACTGGGAAAGGTTTCCGGGCCTGGATGTTTCTTATCAGCCTAGTGGAGCCTGCTGGTACTACGTGTTCTTGCAGGGAATAGGGTGCCCTCGCGAGGGCCTAGGTGTCTTGAAACCTTACTAACCTTAAAAGAAAGCAGACCTAAAGCTAATGCTTCAAGGACTCTGCTCCAAGCTTCCGCTTCGGCAGGCTATTCGAGGCTTTACCTTGAGGAAAGGACTCACGTCAAGTTTCCTTTTAGCTCTAGAGCGTCTCAGGAGGAGCTCCCTCCCAGGCTATGAAAGCACCCTGTTGATGGAGAGAACACTCGTGCCCTTCCCAAAGCCCTGCCTACAGTGACTAGAGACCCGTTCTAAAACTGTTATTTAGGTAGTTTCAAGGCAGCATGAATTCAGCATTCAAAATGGGAAGGCAAGGACTGTGCCATCAGGTCCCCGTTTCCAGCGAACACGCAGCCTACCTCCTTGTGATTTCTCCAAGTAAATATACACTCTAGCTACACACTGGTCCCTTCCCTGAATAACGTTACCTTGGCACGGAGTTCTCCGTGTAGCCAACTGCCTCTCCCAAGGAACGCCCTAGGTACGCTATCGGAGCTTAGCTTCTTCTAACACCCTGCAGTGTAAGAGGAAAAACTGTGCTTTGCTTACAGCAGGAACGCAAGCCGACTTTCTCCTGTAAGTATGGGGTCTTAAGGTATGACTCTGTACGAGGAATGCAAAGCAGTTTTGGTTCCTCAGTGCCGCTCAGCCTAGGGCTCTGAGGCAGATTTGCATGGCATGTAGGGCGTTAGAGAACAGAATTCCTGGAGGTGTTGGAGTGCTAAGGAAACCTAGGTCTCCCAAGGAAGAGTGCAGTGTGTTGCCCTACACTCAGCATACACAGAGTGACTGGGAAAGGTTTCCGGGCCTGGATGTTCCTTAGCAGCCTAGTGGAGCCTGCCGGAACTCGGTGTTCTTGCAGGGAATAGGGTGCCCAAGCGAGGTCCTCGGTGTCTTGAAACCTTACTAACCTTAAAAGAAAACAGACCTAAAGCTAATGCTTCAAGCACTCTGCTCCAAGCTTCCGCTTCGGCAGGCTATTGGAGGCTTTACCTTGAGGAAAGGACTCACGTCAAGTTTCCTTTTAGCTCTAGAGCGTCTCAGGAGGAGCACCAACCCAGGCTATGAAAGCACCCTGTTGATGTAGAGAACACTCGTTCCCTTCCCAGAGCCCTGCCTACAGTGACTAGAGACACGTTCTAAAACTGTTATTTAGGTAGTTTCAAGGCAGCATGAATTCAGCATTCAAAATGGGAAGGCAAGGACTGTGCCATCAGGTCCCCGTTTCCAGCGAACACGCAGCCTACCTCCTTGTGATTCCTCCAAGTAAATATACACTCTAGCTACACACTGGTCCCTTCCCTGAATAACGTTACCTTGGCACGGAGTTCTCCGTGTAGCCAACTGCCTCTCCCAAGGAACGCCCTAGGTACGCTATCGGAGCTTAGCTTCTTCTAACACCCTGCAGTGTAAGAGGAAAAACTGTGCTTTGGTTACAGCAGGAACGCAAGCCGACTTTCTCCTGTAAGTATGGGTTCTTAAGTTATGACTCTGTACGAGGAATGCAAAGCAGTTTTGGTTTCTCAGTGCCGCTCAACCTAGGGCTAAGAGGCATATTTGCATGACATGTTGGACGTGAGAGAACAGAATTCTTGGTGGTGTTGGAGTGCTGAAGAAACCTAGGTCTCCCAAAGAAGAGTGCAGTGTGTTGCCCTACACTCAGCATACACAGAGTGACTGGGAAAGGTTTCCGGGCCTGGATGTTTCTTAGCAGCCTAGTGGAGCCTGCCGGAACTAAGTGTTCTTGCAGGGAATAGGGTGCCCACGCGAGGTCCTCGGTGTCTTGAAACCTTACTAACCTTAAAAGAAAACAGACCTAAAGCTAATGCTTCAAGGACTCTGCTCCAAGCTTCCGCTTCGGCAGGCTATTCGAGGCTTTACCTTGAGGAAAGGACTCACGTCAAGTTTCCTTTTAGCTCTAGAGCGTCTCAGGAGGAGCTCCCTCCCAGTCTAGGAAAGCACCCTGTTGATGGAGAGAACACTCGTGCCCTTCCCAAAGCCCTGCCTACAGTGACTAGAGACCCGTCCTAAATCTGTTATTTAGGTAGTTTCAAGGCAGCATGAATTGAGCATTCAAAATGGGAAGGCAAGGCCTGTGCCATCAGGTCCCCGTTTCCAGCGAACACGCAGCCTACCTCCTTGTGATTTCTCCAAGTAAATATACACTCTAGCTACACACTGGTCCCTTCCCTGAATAACGTTTTCTTGGCACAGAGTTCTCCGTGTAGCCTACTGCCTTTCCCAAGGAAAGCTCTAGGTACGCTATCGGGGCTTAGCTTCTTCTAACACCCTGCAGTGTAAGAGGAACATCTGTGCTGTGGTTAAGGCAGAAACGCAAGCCGCCTTTCTCCTGTAAGTATGGGGTCTTAAGGTATGACTCTGTACGAGGAATGCAAAGCAGTTTTGGTCCCTCAGTGCCGCTCAGCCTAGGGCTCTGAGGCAGATTTGCATGGCATGTAGGGCGTTAGAGAACAGAATTCCTGGAGGTGTTGGAGTGCTGAGGAAACCTAGGTCTCCCAAGGAAGAGTGCAGTGTGTTGCCCTACACTCAGCATACACAGAGTGACTGGGAAAGGTTTCCGGGCCTGGATGTTCCTTAGCAGCCTAGTGGAGCCTGCCGGAACTCGGTGTTCTTGCAGGGAATAGGGTGCCCACGCGAGGTCCTCGGTGTCTTGAAACCTTACTAACCTTAAAAGAAAACAGACCTAAAGCTAATGCTTCAAGCACTCTGCTCCAAGCTTCCGCTTCGGCAGGCTATTGGAGGCTTTACCTTGAGGAAAGGACTCACGTCAAGTTTCCTTTTAGCTCTAGAGCGTCTCAGGAGGAGCACCAACCCAGGCTATGAAAGCACCCTGTTGATGTAGAGAACACTCGTTCCCTTCCCAGAGCCCTGCCTACAGTGACTAGAGACACGTCCTAAAACTGTTTTTTAGGTAGTTTTAAGGCAGCATGAATGGAGCATTCAAAATGGGAAAGCAAGACCTGTGCCATCAGGTCCCCGTTTCCAGCGAACATGCAGCCTACCTCCTTGTGATTTCTCCAAGGAAATATACACTGTAACTACACACTGGTCCCTGCCCTGAATAACGTTTTCTTGGCACGGAGTTTTCCGTGTAGCCAACTGCCTCTCCCAAGGAACGCTCTAGGTACGCTATCGGGGCATAGCTTCTTCTAACACCCTGCAGTGTAAGAGGAACATCTGTGCTGTGGTTAAGGCAGGAACGCAAGCCGACTTTCTCCTGTAAGTATGGGGTCTTAAGGTATGACTCTGTACGAGGAATGCAAAGCAGTTTTGGTTCCTCAGTGCCGCTCAGCCTAGGGCTATGAGGCAGATTTGCATGACATGTAGGGCGTGAGAGAACAGAATTCCTGGAGGTGTTGGAGTGCTGAAGAAACCTAGGTCTCCCAAAGAAGAGTGCAGTGTGTTGCCCTACACTCAGCATACACAGAGTGACTGGGAAAGGTTTCCGGGCCTGGATGTTTCTTAGCAGCCTAGTGGAGCCTGCCGGAACTAGGTGTTTTTATAGGGAATAGGGTCCCCACGCGAGGTCCTCGGTGTCTTGAAACCTTACTAACCTTAAAAGAAAACAGACGTAAAGCTAATGTTTCAAGCACTCTGCTCCAAGCTTCCGCTTCGGCAAGCTATTCGAGGCTTTACCTTGAGGAAAGGACTCACGTCAAGTTTCCTTTTAGCTCTAGAGCGTCTCAGGAGGAGCTCCCTCCCAGGCTATGAAAGCACCCTGTTGATGGAGAGAACACTCGTGCCCTTCCCAAAGCCCTGCCTACACTGACTAGAGACCCGTTCTAAAACTGTTATTTAGGTAGTTTCAAGGCAGCATGAATTCAGCATTCAAAATGGGAAGGCAAGGCCTGTGCCATCAGGTCCCCGTTTCCAGCGAACACGCAGCCTACCTCCTTGTGATTTCTCCAAGTAAATATACACTCTAGCTACACACTGGTCCCTTCCCTGAATAACGTTACCTTGGCACGGAGTTCTCCGTGTAGCCAACTGCCTCTCCCAAGGAACGCCCTAGGTACGCTATCGGAGCTTAGCTTCTTCTAACACCCTGCAGTGTAAGAGGAAGAACTGTGCTTTGGTTACAGCAGGAACGCAAGCCGACTTTCTCCTGTAAGTATGGGTTCTTAAGTTATGACTCTGTACGAGGAATGCAAAGCAGTTTTGGTTTCTCAGTGCCGCTCAGCCTAGGGCTATGAGGCATATTTGCATGACATCTAGGACGTGAGAGAAGAGATTTCCTGGAGCTGTTGGAGTGCTGAGGAAACCTAGGTCTCCCAAGGAAGAGTGCAGTGTGTTGCCCTACACTCAGCATACACAGAGTGACTGGGAAAGGTTTCCGGGCCTGGATGTTTCTTAGCAGCCTAGTGGAGCCTGCCGGTACTAGGTGTTCTTGCAGGGAATAGGGTGCCCACGCGAGGTCCTCCGTGTCCTGAAAGCTTACCAACCTGAAAATATACCTAAAGCTAACGCTTAAAGGACTCTGCTCCAAGCTTCCGCTTCGGCAGGCTATTCGAGGCTTTACCTTGAGGAAAGGACTCACGTCAAGTTTCCTTTTAGCTCTAGAGCGTCTCAGGAGGAGCTCCCTCCCAGGCTATGAAAGCACCCTGTTGATGGAGAGAACACTCGTGCCCTTCCCAAAGCCCTGCCTACAGTGACTAGAGACCCGTTCTAAAACTGTTATTTAGGTAGTTTCAAGGCAGCATGAATTCAGCATTCAAAATGGGAAGGCAAGGACTGTGCCATCAGGTCCCCGTTTCCAGCGAACACGCAGCCTACCTCCTTGTGATTTCTCCAGGTAAATATACACTCTAGCTACACACTGGTCCCTTCCCTGAATAACGTTACCTTGGCACGGAGTTCTCCGTGTAGCCAACTGCCTCTCCCAAGGAACGCCCTAGGTACGCTATCGGAGCTTAGCTTCTTCTAACACCCTGCAGTGTAAGAGGAAAAACTGTGCTTTGCTTACAGCAGGAACGCAAGCCGACTTTCTCCTGTAAGTATGGGGTCTTAAGGTATGACTCTGTACGAGGAATGCAAAGCAGTTTTGGTTCCTCAGTGCCGCTCAGCCTAGGGCTATGAGGCAGATTTGCATGGCATGTAGGGCGTTAGAGAACAGAATTCCTGGAGGTGTTGGAGTGCTAAGGAAACCTAGGTCTCCCAAGGAAGAGTGCAGTGTGTTGCCCTACACTCAGCATACACAGAGTGACTGGGAAAGGTTTCCGGGCCTGGATGTTTCTTAGCAGCCTAGTGGAGCCTGCCGGAACTCGGTGTTCTTGCAGGGAATAGGGTGCCCACGCGAGGTCCTCGGTGTCTTGAAACCTTACTAACCTTAAAAGAAAACAGACCTAAAGCTAATGCTTCAAGCACTCTGCTCCAAGCTTCCGCTTCGGCAGGCTATTCGAGGCTTTACCTTGAGGAAAGGACTCACGTCAAGTTTCCTTTTAGCTCTAGAGCGTCTCAGGAGGAGCACCAACCCAGGCTATGAAAGCACCCTGTTGATGTAGAGAACACTCGTTCCCTTCCCAGAGCCCTGCCTACAGTGACTAGAGACACGTCCTAAAACTGTTTTTTAGGTAGTTTTAAGGCAGCATGAATGGAGCATTCAAAATGGGAAAGCAAGACCTGTGCCATCAGGTCCCCGTTTCCAGCGAACATGCAGCCTACCTCCTTGTGATTTCTCCAAGGAAATATACACTGTAGCTACACACTGGTCCCTGCCCTGAATAACGTTTTCTTGGCACGGAGTTTTCCGTGTAGCCAACTGCCTCTCCCAAGGAACGCTCTAGGTACGCTATCGGGGCTGAGCTTCTTCTAACACCCTGCAGTGTAAGAGGAACATCTGTGCTGTGGTTAAGGCAGGAACGCAAGCCGACTTTCTCCTGTAAGTATGGGGTCTTAAGGTATGACTCTGTACGAGGAACGCAAAGCAGTTTTGGTTTCTCAGTGCCGCTCAACCTAGGGCTAAGAGGCATATTTGCATGACATGTTGGACGTGAGAGAACAGAATTCCTGGTGGTGTTGGAGTGCTGAAGAAACCTAGGTCTCCCAAAGAAGAGTGCAGTGTGTTGCCCTACACTCAGCATACACAGAGTGACTGGGAAAGGTTTCCGGGCCTGGATGTTTCTTAGCAGCCTAGTGGAGCCTGCCGGAACTCGGTGTTCTTGCAGGGAATAGGGTGCCCACGCGAGGTCCTCGGTGTCTTGAAACCTTACTAACCTTAAAAGAAAACAGACCTAAAGCTAATGCTTCAAGCACTCTGCTCCAAGCTTCCGCTTCGGCAGGCTATTCGAGGCTTTACCTTGAGGAAAGGACTCACGTCAAGTTTCCTTTTAGCTCTAGAGCGTCTCAGGAGGAGCACCAACCCAGGCTATGAAAGCACCCTGTTGATGTAGAGAACACTCGTTCCCTTCCCAGAGCCCTGCCTACAGTGACTAGAGACACGTCCTAAAACTGTTTTTTAGGTAGTTTCAAGGCAGCATGAATGGAGCATTCAAAATGGGAAAGCAAGACCTGTGCCATCAGGTCCCCGTTTCCAGCGAACATGCAGCCTACCTCCTTGTGATTTCTCCAAGGAAATATACACTGTAACTACACACTGGTCCCTGCCCTGAATAACGTTTTCTTGGCACGGAGTTTTCCGTGTAGCCAACTGCCTCTCCCAAGGAACGCTCTAGGTACGCTATCGGGGCTTAGCTTCTTCTAACACCCTGCAGTGTAAGAGGAACATCTGTGCTGTGGTTAAGGCAGGAACGCAAGCCGACTTTCTCCTGTAAGTATGGGGTCTTAAGGTATGACTCTGTACGAGGAATGCAAAGCAGTTTTGGTTTCTCAGTGCCGCTCAACCTAGGGCTAAGAGGCATATTTGCATGACATGTTGGACGTGAGAGAACAGAATTCCTGGTGGTGTTGGAGTGCTGAAGAAACCTAGGTCTCCCAAAGAAGAGTGCAGTGTGTTGCCCTACACTCAGCATACACAGAGTGACTGGGAAAGGTTTCCGGGCCTGGATGTTTCTTAGCAGCCTAGTGGAGCCTGCCGGAACTAGGTGTTCTTGCAGGGAATAGGGTGCCCACGCGAGGTCCTCGGTGTCTTGAAACCTTACTAACCTTAAAAGAAAACAGACCTAAAGCTAATGCTTCAAGCACTCTGCTCCAAGCTTCCGCTTCGGCAGGCTATTGGAGGCTTTACCTTGAGGAAAGGACTCACGTCAAGTTTCCTTTTAGCTCTAGAGCGTCTCAGGAGGAGCACCAACCCAGGCTATGAAAGCACCCTGTTGATGTAGAGAACACTCGTTCCCTTCCCAAAGCCCTGCCTACAGTGACTAGAGACACGTCCTAAAACTGTTTTTTAGGTAGTTTTAAGGCAGCATGAATGGAGCATTCAAAATGGGAAAGCAAGACCTGTGCCATCAGGTCCCCGTTTCCAGCGAACATGCAGCCTACCTCCTTGTGATTTCTCCAAGGAAATATACACTGTAGCTACACACTGGTCCCTGCCCTGAATAACGTTTTCTTGGCACGGAGTTTTCCGTGTAGCCAACTGCCTCTCCCAAGGAACGCTCTAGGTACGCTATCGGGGCTTAGCTTCTTCTAACACCCTGCAGTGTAAGAGGAAGAACTGTGCTGTGGTTAAGGCAGGAACGCAAGCTGACTTTACCCTGTAAGTATGGGGTCTTAAGGTATGACTCTGTACGAGGAATGCAAAGCAGTTTTGGTTCCTCAGTGCCGCTCAGCCTAGGGCTATGAGGCAGATTTGCATGACATGTAGGGCGTGAGAGAACAGAATTCCTGGAGGTGTTGGAGTGCTGAAGAAACCTAGGTCTCCCAAAGAAGAGTGCAGTGTGTTGCCCTACACTCAGCATACACAGAGTGACTGGGAAAGGTTTCCGGGCCTGGATGTTTCTTAGCAGCCTAGTGGAGCCTGCCGGAACTAGGTGTTTTTACAGGGAATAGGGTGCCCACGCGAGGTCCTCGGTGTCTTGAAACCTTACTAACCTTAAAAGAAAACAGACCTAAAGCTAATGCTTCAAGGACTCTGCTCCAAGCTTCCGCTTCGGCAGGCTATTCGAGGCTTTACCTTGAGGAAAGGACTCACGTCAAGTTTCCTTTTAGCTCTAGAGCGTCTCAGGAGGAGCACCAACCCAGGCTATGAAAGCACCCTGTTTATGTAGAGAACACTCGTGCCCTTCCCAAAGCACTGCCTACAGTGAATAAAGACCCGTCCTAAAACTGTTATTTAGGTAGATTTAAGGCAGCATGAATTGAGCATTCAAAATGGGAAGGCAAGTCCTGTGCCATCAGGTCCCCTTTTCCAGCGAACACGCAGCCTACCTCCTTGTGATTTCTACTAAGTAAATATACACTCAGGCTACACACTGGTCCCTTCCCTGAATAACGTTTTCTTGGCACGGAGTTCTCCGTGTAGCCAACTGCCTCTCCCAAGGAACGCTCTAGGTACGCTATCGGGGCTTAGCTTCTTCTAAAACCCCGCAGTGTAAGAGGAAGAACTGTGCTGTGGTTAAGGCAGGAACGCAAGCCGACTTTCTCCTGTAAGTATGGGGTCTTAAGGTATGACTCTGTACGAGGAATGCAAAGCAGTTTTGGTTTCTCAGTGCCGCTCAGCCTAGGGCTATGAGGCAGATTTGCATGACATGTAGGACGTGAGAGAACAGATTTCCTGGAGCTGTTGGAGTGCTGAGGAAACCTAGGTCTCCCAAAGAAGAGTGCAGTGTGTTGCCCTACACTCAGCATACACAGAGTGACTGGGAAAGGTTTCCGGGCCTGGATGTTTCTTAGCAGCCTAGTGGAGCCGGCCGGTACTAGGTGTTCTTGCAGGGAATAGGGTGCCCACGCGAGGTCCTCGGTGTCCTGAAAGCTTACTAACCTTAAAAGAAAACAGACCTAAAGCTAATGCTTCAAGGACTCTGCTCCAAGCATCCGCTTCTGCAGGCTATTCGAGGCTTTAACTTGAGGAAAGGACTCACGTCACGTTTCCTTTTAGCTCTAGAGCGTCTCAGGAGGAGCTCCCACGCAGGCTATGAAAGCACCCTGTTGATGTAGAGAACACTCGTTTCCTTCCCAGAGCCCTGCCTACAGTGACTAGAGACCCATCCTAAAACTGTTTTTTAGGTAGTTTCAAGGCAGCATGAATGGAGCACTCAAAATGGGAAAGCAAGGCCTGCGCCATCAGGTCCCCGTTTCCAGCGAACACGCAGCCTACCTCCTTGCGATTTCTCCAAGTAAATATACACTCTAGCTACACACTGGTCCCTTCCCTGAATAACGTTTTCTTGGCACGGAGTTCTTCGTGTAGCCAACTGCCTCTTCCAAGGAACGCTCTAGGTACGCTATCGGGGCTTAGCTTCTTCTAAAATCCTGCAGTGTAAGAGGAAAAACTGTGCTTTGGTTACAGCAGGAACGCAAGCCGACTTTCTCCTGTAAGTATGGGTCTTAAGGTTTGACTCTGTACGAGGAATGCGAAGCAGTTTTGGTTCCTCAGTGCCGCTCAGCCTAGGGCTATGAGGCAGATTTGCATGACATGAAGAACGGGAGAAAACAGATTTCCTGGAGCTGCTGGAGTGCTGAGGAAACCTAGGTCTCCCAAGGAAGAGTGCAGTGTGTTGCCCTACACTGAGCATACACAGAGTGACTGGGAAAGGTTTCCGGGCCTGGATGTTTCTTAGCAGCCTAGTGGAGCCTGCCGGAACTAGGTGTTCTTGCAGGGAATAGGGTGCCCACGCGAGGTCCTCGGTGTCTTGAAACCTTACTAACCTTAAAAGAAAACAGACCTAAAGCTAATGCTTCAAGCACTCTGCTCCAATCTTCCTCTTCGGCAGGCTATTTGAGGCTTTACCTTGAGGAAAGGACTCACGTCACGTTTCCTTTTAGTTCTAGAGCGTCTCAGGAGGAGCTCCCTCCCAGGCTATGAAAGCACCCTGTTGATGTAGAGAACACTCGTGCCCTTCCCAAAGCACTGCCTACAGTGAATAAAGACCCGTCCTAAAACTGTTATTTAGGTAGATTTAAGGCAGCATGAATTGAGCATTCAAAATGGGAAGGCAAGTCCTGTGCCATCAGGGCCCCTTTTCCAGCGAACACGCAGCCTACCTCCTTGTGATTTCTACTAAGTAAATATACACTCAGGCTACACACTGGTCCCTTCCCTGAATAACGTTTTCTTGGCACGGAGTTCTCCGTGTAGTCCACTGCCTCTCCCAAGGAACGCTCTAGGTACGCTATCGGGGCTTAGCTTCTTCTAAAACCCCGCAGTGTAAGAGGAAGAACTGTGCTGTGGTTAAGGCAGGAACGCAAGCCGACTTTCTCCTGTAAGTATGGGGTCTTAAGGTATGACTCTGTACGAGGAATGCAAAGCAGTTTTGGTTTCTCAGTGCCGCTCAGCCTAGGGCTATGAGGCAGATTTGCATGACATGTTGGACGTGAGAGAACAGATTTCCTGGAGCTGTTGGAGTGCTGAGGAAACCTAGGTCTCCCAAGGAAGAGTGCAGTGTGTTGCCCTACACTCAGCATTCACAGAGTGACTGGGAAAGCTTTCCGGGCCTGGATGTTTCTTAGCAGCCTAGTGGAGCCTGCCGGAACTAGGTGTTCTTGCAGGGAATAGGGTGCCCACGCGAGGTCCTCGGTGTCTTGAAACCTTACTAACCTTAAAAGAAAACAGACCTAAAGCTAATGCTTCAAGGACTCTGCTCCAAGCTTCCGCTTCGGCAGGCTATTCAAGGCTTTACCTTGAGGAAAGGATTCACGTCCAGTTTCCTTTTAGCTCTAGAGCGTCTCAGAAGGAGCTCCCACCCAGGCTATGAAAGCACCCTGTTGATGTAGAGAACACTCGTTCCCTTCCCACAGCCCTGCCTTCAGTGACTAGAGACCCATCCTAAAACTGTTTTTTAGGTAGTTTCAAGGCAGCATGAATGGAGCACTCAAAATGGGAAAGCAAGGCCTGCGCCATCAGGTCCCCGTTTCCAGCGAACACGCAGCCTACCTCCTTGCGATTTCTCCAAGTAAATATACACTCTAGCTACACACTGGTCCCTTCCCTGAATAACGTTTTCTTGGCACGGAGTTCTTCGTGTAGCCAACTGCCTCTTCCAAGGAACGCTCTAGGTACGCTATCGGGGCTTAGCTTCTTCTAAAATCCTGCAGTGTAAGAGGAAAAACTGTGCTTTGGTTACAGCAGGAACGCAAGCCGACTTTCTCCTGTAAGTATGGGTCTTAAGGTTTGACTCTGTACGAGGAATGCGAAGCAGTTTTGGTTCCTCAGTGCCGCTCAGCCTAGGGCTATGAGGCAGATTTGCATGACATGAAGAACGGGAGAAAACAGATTTCCTGGAGCTGCTGGAGTGCTGAGGAAACCTAGGTCTCCCAAGGAAGAGTGCAGTGTGTTGCCCTACACTGAGCATACACAGAGTGACTGGGAAAGGTTTCCGGGCCTGGATGTTTCTTAGCAGCCTAGTGGAGCCTGCCGGAACTAGGTGTTCTTGCAGGGAATAGGGTGCCCACGCGAGGTCCTCGGTGTCTTGAAACCTTACTAACCTTAAAAGAAAACAGACCTAAAGCTAATGCTTCAAGCACTCTGCTCCAATCTTCCTCTTCGGCAGGCTATTTGAGGCTTTACCTTGAGGAAAGGACTCACGTCAAGTTTCCTTTTAGCTCTAGAGCGTCTCAGGAGGAGCACCAACCCAGGCTATGAAAGCACCCTGTTGATGTAGAGAACACTCGTTCCCTTCCCAAAGCCCTGCCTACAGTGACTAGAGACACGTCCTAAAACTGTTTTTTAGGTAGTTTTAAGGCAGCATGAATGGAGCATTCAAAATGGGAAAGCAAGACCTGTGCCATCAGGTCCCCGTTTCCAGCGAACATGCAGCCTACCTCCTTGTGATTTCTCCAAGGAAATATACACTGTAGCTACACACTGGTCCCTGCCCTGAATAACGTTTTCTTGGCACGGAGTTTTCCGTGTAGCCAACTGCCTCTCCCAAGGAACGCTCTAGGTACGCTATCTGGGCTTAGCTTCTTCTAACACCCTGCAGTGTAAGAGGAAGAACTGTGCTGTGGTTAAGGCAGGAACGCAAGCTGACTTTACCCTGTAAGTATGGGGTCTTAAGGTATGACTCTGTACGAGGAATGCAAAGCAGTTTTGGTTCCTCAGTGCCGCTCAGCCTAGGGCTATGAGGCAGATTTGCATGACATGTAGGGCGTGAGAGAACAGAATTCCTGGAGGTGTTGGAGTGCTGAAGAAACCTAGGTCTCCCAAAGAAGAGTGCAGTGTGTTGCCCTACACTCAGCATACACAGAGTGACTGGGAAAGGTTTCCGGGCCTGGATGTTTCTTAGCAGCCTAGTGGAGCCTGCCGGAACTAGGTGTTTTTACAGGGAATAGGGTGCCCACGCAGGGTCCTCGGTGTCTTGAAACCTTACTAACCTTAAAAGAAAACAGACCTAAAGCTAATGCTTCAAGGACTCTGCTCCAAGCTTCCGCTTCGGCAGGCTATTCGAGGCTTTACCTTGAGGAAAGGACTCACGTCAAGTTTCCTTTTAGCTCTAGAGCGTCTCAGGAGGAGCACCAACCCAGGCTATGAAAGCACCCTGTTGATGTAGAGAACACTCGTTCCCTTCCCAGAGCCCTGCCTACAGTGACTAGAGACACGTCCTAAAACTGTTTTTTAGGTAGTTTTAAGGCAGCATGAATGGAGCATTCAAAATGGGAAAGCAAGACCTGTGCCATCAGGTCCCCGTTTCCAGCGAACACGCAGCCTACCTCCTTGTGATTTCTCCAAGGAAATATACACTGTAGCTACACACTGGTCCCTGCCCTGAATAACGTTTTCTTGGCACGGAGTTTTCCGTGTAGCCAACTGCCTCTCACAAGGAACGCTCTAGGTACTCTATCGGGGCTTAGCTTTTTCTAAAACCCTGCAGTGTAAGAGGAACATCTGTGCTGTGGTTAAGGCAGGAACGCAAGCCGACTTTCTCCTGTAAGTATGGGGTCTTAAGGTATGACTCTGTACGAGGAATGCAAAGCAGTTTTGGTTCCTCAGTGCCGCTCAGCCTAGGGCTATGAGGCACATTTGCATGACATGTAGGGCGTGAGAGAACAGAATTCCTGGAGGTGTTGGAGTGCTGAAGAAACCTAGGTCTCCCAAAGAAGAGTGCAGTGTGTTGCCCTACACTCAGCATACACAGAGTGACTGGGAAAGGTTTCCGGGCCTGGATGTTTCTTAGCAGCCTAGTGGAGCCTGCCGGAACTAGGTGTTCTTGCAGGGAATAGGGTGCCCACGCGAGGTCCTCGGTGTCTTGAAACCTTACTAACCTTTAAAGAAAACAGACCTAAAGCTAATGCTTCAAGGACTCTGCTCCAAGCTTCCGCTTCGGCAGGCTATTCGAGGCTTTACCTTGAGGAAAGGACTCACGTCAAGTTTCCTTTTAGCTCTAGAACGTCTCAGGAGGAGCTCCCTCCCAGGCTATGAAAGCACCCTGTTGATGGAGAGAACACTCGTGCCCTTCCCAAAGCCCTGCCTACAGTGACAAGAGACCAGTCCTAAAACTGTTATTTAGGTAGTTTCAAGGCAGCATGAATGGAGTATTCAAAATGGGAAGGCAAGGCCTGTGCCATCAGGTCCCCGTTTCCAGCGAACACGCAGCCTACCTCCTTGTGATTTCTCCTAAGTAAATACACACTCTAGCTACACACTGGTCCCTTCCCTGAATAACGTTTTCTTGGCACGGAGTTCTCCGTGTAGCCTACTGCCTCTTCCAAGGAAAGCTCTAGGTACGCTATCGGGGCTTAGCTTCTTCTAAAACCCTGCAGTGTAAGAGGAAGAACTGTGCTGTGGTTAAGGCAGGAACGCAAGCCGACTTTACCCTGTAAGTATGGGGTCTTAAGGTATGACTCTGTACGAGGAATGCAAAGCTGTTTTGGTTTCTCAGTGCCGCTCAGCCTAGGGCTATGAGGCATATTTGCATGACATGTAGGACGTGAGAGAAGAGATTTCCTGGAGCTGTTGGAGTGCTGAGGAAACCTAGGTCTCCCAAAGAAGAGTGCAGTGTGTTGCCCTACACTCAGCATACACAGAGTGACTGGGAAAGGTTTCCGGGCCTGGATGTTTCTTAGAAGCCTAGTGGAGCCTGCCGGTACTAGGTGTTCTTGCAGGGAATAGGGTGCCCACGCGAGGTCCTCCGTGTCCTGAAAGCTTACCAACCTGAAAATATACCTAAAGCTAACGCTTCAAGGACTCTGCTCCAAGCTTCCGCTTCGGCAGGCTATTCGAGGCTTTACCTTGAGGAAAGGACTCACGTCACGTTTCCTTTTAGCTCTAGAGCGTCTCAGGAGGAGCTCCCTCCCAGTCTAGGAAAGCACCCTGTTGATGGAGAGAACACTCGTGCCCTTCCCAGAGCCCTGCCTACAGTGACTAGAGACACGTCCTAAAACTGTTATTTAGGTAGTTTCAAGGCAGCATGAATTGAGTATTCAAAATGGGAAGGCAAGGCCTGTGCCATCAGGTCCCCGTTTCCAGCGAACACGCAGCCTACCTCCTTGTGATTTCTCCAAGTAAATACACACTCTAGCTACACACTGGTCCCTTCCCTGAATAACGTTTTCTTGGCACAGAGTTCTCCGTGTAGCCTACTGCCTTTCCCAAGGAAAGCTCTAGGTACGCTATCGGGGCTTAGCTTCTTCTAACACCCTGCAGTGTAAGAGGAACATCTGTGCTGTGGTTAAGGCAGAAACGCAAGCCGCCTTTCTCCTGTAAGTATGGGGTCTTAAGGTATGACTCTGGACGAGGAATGCAAAGCAGTTTTGGTTCCTCAGTGCCGCTCAGCCTAGGGCTCTGAGGCAGATTTGCATGGCATGTTGGACATGAGAGAACAGAATTCCTGGTGGTGTTGGAGTGCTGAAGAAACCTAGGTCTCCCAAAGAAGAGTGCAGTGTGTTGCCCTACACTCAGCATACACAGAGTGACTGGGAAAGGTTTCCGGGCCTGGATGTTTCTTATCAGCCTAGTGGAGCCTGCTGGTACTACGTGTTCTTGCAGGGAATAGGGTGCCCTCGCGAGGGCCTAGGTGTCTTGAAACCTTACTAACCTTAAAAGAAAGCAGACCTAAAGCTAATGCTTCAAGGACTCTGCTCCAAGCTTCCGCTTCGGCAGGCTATTCGAGGCTTTACCTTGAGGAAAGGACTCACGTCAAGTTTCCTTTTAGCTCTAGAGCGTCTCAGGAGGAGCTCCCTCCCAGGCTATGAAAGCACCCTGTTGATGGAGAGAACACTCGTGCCCTTCCCAAAGCCCTGCCTACAGTGACTAGAGACCCGTTCTAAAACTGTTATTTAGGTAGTTTCAAGGCAGCATGAATTCAGCATTCAAAATGGGAAGGCAAGGACTGTGCCATCAGGTCCCCGTTTCCAGCGAACACGCAGCCTACCTCCTTGTGATTTCTCCAAGGAAATATACACTGTAACTACACACTGGTCCCTGCCCTGAATAACGTTTTCTTGGCACGGAGTTTTCCGTGTAGCCAACTGCCTCTCCCAAGGAACGCTCTAGGTACGCTATCGGGGCTTAGCTTCTTCTAACACCCTGCAGTGTAAGAGGAACATCTGTGCTGTGGTTAAGGCAGGAACGCAAGCCGACTTTCTCCTGTAAGTATGGGGTCTTAAGGTATGACTCTGTACGAGGAATGCAAAGCAGTTTTGGTTTCTCAGTGCCGCTCAACCTAGGGCTAAGAGGCATATTTGCATGACATGTTGGACGTGAGAGAACAGAATTCCTGGTGGTGTTGGAGTGCTGAAGAAACCTAGGTCTCCCAAAGAAGAGTGCAGTGTGTTGCCCTACACTCAGCATACACAGAGTGACTGGGAAAGGTTTCCGGGCCTGGATGTTTCTTAGCAGCCTAGTGGAGCCTGCCGGAACTAGGTGTTCTTGCAGGGAATAGGGTGCCCACGCGAGGTCCTCGGTGTCTTGAAACCTTACTAACCTTAAAAGAAAACAGACCTAAAGCTAATGCTTCAAGGACTCTGCTCCAAGCTTCCGCTTCGGCAGGCTATTCGAGGCTTTACCTTGAGGAAAGGACTCACGTCAAGTTTCCTTTTAGCTCTAGAGCGTCTCAGGAGGAGCTCCCTCCCAGTCTAGGAAAGCACCCTGTTGATGGAGAGAACACTCGTGCCCTTCCCAAAGCCCTGCCTACAGTGACTAGAGACCCGTCCTAAAACTGTTATTTAGGTAGTTTCAAGGCAGCATGAATTGAGTATTCAAAATGGGAAGGCAAGGCCTGTGCCATCAGGTCCCCGTTTCCAGCGAACACGCAGCCTACCTCCTTGTGATTTCTCCAAGTAAATACACACTCTAGCTACACACTGGTCCCTTCCCTGAATAACGTTTTCTTGGCACAGAGTTCTCCGTGTAGCCTACTGCCTTTCCCAAGGAAAGCTCTAGGTACGCTATCGGGGCTTAGCTTCTTCTAACACCCTGCAGTGTAAGAGGAACATCTGTGCTGTGGTTAAGGCAGAAACGCAAGCCGCCTTTCTCCTGTAAGTATGGGGTCTTAAGGTATGACTCTGTACGAGGAATGCAAAGCAGTTTTGGTTCCTCAGTGCCGCTCAGCCTAGGGCTCTGAGGCAGATTTGCATGGCATGTAGGGCGTTAGAGAACAGATTTCCTGGAGCTTTTGGAGTGCTGAGGAAACCTAGGTCTCCCAAGGAAGAGTGCAGTGTGTTGCCCTACACTCAGCATACACAGAGTGACTGGGAAAGGTTTCCGGGCCTGGATGTTTCTTAGCAGCCTAGTGGAGCCTGCCGGAACTAGGTGTTCTTGCAGGGAATAGGGTGCCCACGCGAGGTCCTCGGTGTCTTGAAACCTTACTAACCTTAAAAGAAAACAGACCTAAAGCTAATGCTTCAAGCACTCTGCTCCAAGCTTCCGCTTCGGCAGGCTATTGGAGGCTTTACCTTGAGGAAAGGACTCACGTCAAGTTTCCTTTTAGCTCTAGAGCGTCTCAGGAGGAGCACCAACCCAGGCTATGAAAGCACCCTGTTGATGTAGAGAACACTCGTTCCCTTCCCAAAGCCCTGCCTACAGTGACTAGAGACACGTCCTAAAACTGTTTTTTAGGTAGTTTTAAGGCAGCATGAATGGAGCATTCAAAATGGGAAAGCAAGACCTGTGCCATCAGGTCCCCGTTTCCAGCGAACATGCAGCCTACCTCCTTGTGATTTCTCCAAGGAAATATACACTGTAGCTACACACTGGTCCCTGCCCTGAATAACGTTTTCTTGGCACGGAGTTTTCCGTGTAGCCAACTGCCTCTCCCAAGGAACGCTCTAGGTACGCTATCGGGGCTTAGCTTCTTCTAACACCCTGCAGTGTAAGAGGAAGAACTGTGCTGTGGTTAAGGCAGGAACGCAAGCTGACTTTACCCTGTAAGTATGGGGTCTTAAGGTATGACTCTGTACGAGGAATGCAAAGCAGTTTTGGTTCCTCAGTGCCGCTCAGCCTAGGGCTATGAGGCAGATTTGCATGACATGTAGGGCGTGAGAGAACAGAATTCCTGGAGGTGTTGGAGTGCTGAAAAAACCTAGGTCTCCCAAGGAAGAGTGCAGTGTGTTGCCCTACACTCAGCATACACAGAGTGACTGGGAAAGGTTTCCGGGCCTGGATGTTTCTTAGCAGCCTAGTGGAGCCTGCCGGAACTAGGTGTTTTTACAGGGAATAGGGTGCCCACGCGAGGTCCTCGGTGTCTTGAAACCTTACTAACCTTAAAAGAAAACAGACCTAAAGCTAATGCTTCAAGGACTCTGCTCCAAGCTTCCGCTTCGGCAGGCTATTCGAGGCTTTACCTTGAGGAAAGGACTCACGTCAAGTTTCCTTTTAGCTCTAGAGCGTCTCAGGAGGAGCACCAACCCAGGCTATGAAAGCACCCTGTTGATGTAGAGAACACTCGTTCCCTTCCCAGAGCCCTGCCTACAGTGACTAGAGACACGTCCTAAAACTGTTTTTTAGGTAGTTTTAAGGCAGCATGAATGGAGCATTCAAAATGGGAAAGCAAGACCTGTGCCATCAGGTCCCCGTTTCCAGCGAACACGCAGCCTACCTCCTTGTGATTTCTCCAAGGAAATATACACTGTAGCTACACACTGGTCCCTGCCCTGAATAACGTTTTCTTGGCACGGAGTTTTCCGTGTAGCCAACTGCCTCTCACAAGGAACGCTCTAGGTACTCTATCGGGGCTTAGCTTTTTCTAAAACCCTGCAGTGTAAGAGGAACATCTGTGCTGTGGTTAAGGCAGGAACGCAAGCCGACTTTCTCCTGTAAGTATGGGGTCTTAAGGTATGACTCTGTACGAGGAATGCAAAGCAGTTTTGGTTCCTCAGTGCCGCTCAGCCTAGGGCTATGAGGCAGATTTGCATGACATGTAGGGCGTGAGAGAACAGAATTCCTGGAGGTGTTGGAGTGCTGAAGAAACCTAGGTCTCCCAAAGAAGAGTGCAGTGTGTTGCCCTACACTCAGCATACACAGAGTGACTGGGAAAGGTTTCCGGGCCTGGATGTTTCTTAGCAGCCTAGTGGAGCCTGCCGGAACTAGGTGTTCTTGCAGGGAATAGGGTGCCCACGCGAGGTCCTCGGTGTCTTGAAACCTTACTAACCTTTAAAGAAAACAGACCTAAAGCTAATGCTTCAAGGACTCTGCTCCAAGCTTCCGCTTCGGCAGGCTATTCGAGGCTTTACCTTGAGGAAAGGACTCACGTCAAGTTTCCTTTTAGCTCTAGAGCGTCTCAGGAGGAGCTCCCTCCCAGGCTATGAAAGCACCCTGTTGATGGAGAGAACACTCGTGCCCTTCCCAAAGCCCTGCCTACAGTGACAAGAGACCAGTCCTAAAACTGTTATTTAGGTAGTTTCAAGGCAGCATGAATGGAGTATTCAAAATGGGAAGGCAAGGACTGTGCCATCAGGTCCCCGTTTCCAGCGAACACGCAGCCTACCTCCTTGTGATTTCTCCTAAGTAAATACACACTCTAGCTACACACTGGTCCCTTCCCTGAATAACGTTTTCTTGGCACGGAGTTCTCCGTGTAGCCTACTGCCTCTTCCAAGGAAAGCTCTAGGTACGCTATCGGGGCTTAGCTTCTTCTAAAACCCTGCAGTGTAAGAGGAAGAACTGTGCTGTGGTTAAGGCAGGAACGCAAGCCGACTTTACCCTGTAAGTATGGGGTCTTAAGGTATGACTCTGTACGAGGAATGCAAAGCTGTTTTGGTTTCTCAGTGCCGCTCAGCCTAGGGCTATGAGGCATATTTGCATGACATGTAGGACGTGAGAGAAGAGATTTCCTGGAGCTGTTGGAGTGCTGAGGAAACCTAGGTCTCCCAAGGAAGAGTGCAGTGTGTTGCCCTACACTCAGCATACACAGAGTGACTGGGAAAGGTTTCCGGGCCTGGATGTTTCTTAGCAGCCTAGTGGAGCCTGCCGGTACTAGGTGTTCTTGCAGGGAATAGGGTGCCCACGCGAGGTCCTCCGTGTCCTGAAAGCTTACCAACCTGAAAATATACCTAAAGCTAACGCTTCAAGGACTCTGCTCCAAGCTTCCGCTTCGGCAGGCTATTCGAGGCTTTACCTTGAGGAAAGGACTCACGTCACGTTTCCTTTTAGCTCTAGAGCGTCTCAGGAGGAGCTCCCTCCCAGTCTAGGAAAGCACCCTGTTGATGGAGAGAACACTCGTGCCCTTCCCAGAGCCCTGCCTACAGTGACTAGAGACACGTCCTAAAACTGTTATTTAGGTAGTTTCAAGGCAGCATGAATTGAGTATTCAAAATGGGAAGGCAAGGCCTGTGCCATCAGGTCCCCGTTTCCAGCGAACACGCAGCCTACCTCCTTGTGATTTCTGCAAGTAAATACACACTCTAGCTACACACTGGTCCCTTCCCTGAATAACGTTTTCTTGGCACAGAGTTCTCCGTGTAGCCTACTGCCTTTCCCAAGGAAAGCTCTAGGTACGCTATCGGGGCTTAGCTTCTTCTAACACCCTGCAGTGTAAGAGGAACATCTGTGCTGTGGTTAAGGCAGAAACGCAAGCCGCCTTTCTCCTGTAAGTATGGGGTCTTAAGGTATGACTCTGGACGAGGAATGCAAAGCAGTTTTGGTTCCTCAGTGCCGCTCAGCCTAGGGCTCTGAGGCAGATTTGCATGGCATGTTGGACATGAGAGAACAGAATTCCTGGTGGTGTTGGAGTGCTGAAGAAACCTAGGTCTCCCAAAGAAGAGTGCAGTGTGTTGCCCTACACTCAGCATACACAGAGTGACTGGGAAAGGTTTCCGGGCCTGGATGTTTCTTATCAGCCTAGTGGAGCCTGCTGGTACTACGTGTTCTTGCAGGGAATAGGGTGCCCTCGCGAGGGCCTAGGTGTCTTGAAACCTTACTAACCTTAAAAGAAAACAGACCTAAAGCTAATGCTTCAAGGACTCTGCTCCAAGCTTCCGCTTCGGCAGGCTATTGGAGGCTTTACCTTGAGGAAAGGACTCACGTCAAGTTTCCTTTTAGCTCTAGAGCGTCTCAGGAGGAGCTCCCTCCCAGTCTAGGAAAGCACCCTGTTGATGGAGAGAACACTCGTGCCCTTCCCAAAGCCCTGCCTACAGTGACTAGAGACCCGTCCTAAAACTGTTATTTAGGTAGTTTCAAGGCAGCATGAATTGAGCATTCAAAATGGGAAGGCAAGGCCTGTGCCATCAGGTCCCCGTTTCCAGCGAACACGCAGCCTACCTCCTTGTGATTTCTCCAAGTAAATATACACTCTAGCTACACACTGGTCCCTTCCCTGAATAACGTTTTCTTGGCACAGAGTTCTCCGTGTAGCCTACTGCCTTTCCCAAGGAAAGCTCTAGGTACGCTATCGGGGCTTAGCTTCTTCTAACACCCTGCAGTGTAAGAGGAAGAACTGTGCTGTGGTTAAGGCAGGAACGCAAGCCGACTTTACCCTGTAAGTATGGGGTCTTAAGGTATGACTCTGTACGAGGAATGCAAAGCTGTTTTGGTTTCTCAGTGCTGCTCAGCCTAGGGCTATGAGGCATATTTGCATGACGTGTAGGACGTGAGAGAAGAGATTTCCTGGAGGTGTTGGAGTGCTGGAGAAACCTAGGTCTCCCAAAGAAGAGTGCAGTGTGTTGCCCTACACTCAGCATACACAGAGTGACTGGGAAAGGTTTCCGGGCCTGGATGTTTCTTAGCAGCCTAGTGGAGCCTGCCGGAACTAGGTGTTTTTACAGGGAATAGGGTGCCCACGCGAGGTCCTCGGTGTCTTGAAACCTTACTAACCTTAAAAGAAAACAGACGTAAAGCTAATGTTTCAAGCACTCTGCTCCTAGCTTCCGCTTCGGCAAGCTATTCGAGGCTTTACCTTGAGGAAAGGACTCACGTCAAGTTTCCTTTTAGCTCTAGAGCGTCTCAGGAGGAGCACCAACCCAGGCTATGAAAGCACCCTGTTGATGTAGAGAACACTCGTTCCCTTCCCAGAGCCCTGCCTACAGTGACTAGAGACACGTCCTAAAACTGTTTTTTAGGTAGTTTCAAGGCAGCATGAATGGAGCATTCAAAATGGGAAAGCAAGAACTGTGCCATCACGTCCCCGTTTCCAGCGAACACGCAGCCTTCCTCCTTGTGATTTCTCCTAAGTAAATACACACTCTAGCTACACACTGGTCCCTTCCCTGAATAACGTTTTCTTGGCACAGAGTTCTCCGTGTAGCCTACTGCCTTTCCCAAGGAAAGCTCTAGGAACGATATCGGGTCTTAGCTTCTTCTAAAACCCTGCCTTGTAAGAGGAAGAACTGTGCTATGGTTAAGGCAGGAATGCAAGCCGACTTTACCCTGTAAGTATGGGGTCTTAAGGTATGACTCTGTACGAGGAAAGCAAAGCTGTTTTGGTTTCTCAGTGCCGCTCAGCCTAGGGCTATGAGGCATATTTGCATGACATGTAGGACGTGAGAGAAGAGATTTCCTGGAGCCGTTGGAGTGCTGAGGAAACCTAGGTCTCCCAAGGAAGAGTGCAGTGTGTTGCCCTACACTCAGCATACACAGAGTGACTGGGAAAGGTTTCCGGGCCTGGATGTTTCTTAGCAGCCTCTTGGAGCCTGCCGATTCTAGGTGTTCTTGCAGGGAATAGGGTGCCCACGCGAGGTCCTCGGTGTCTTGAAACCTTACTAACCTTAAAAGAAAACAGACCTAAAGCTAATGCTTCAAGGACTCTGCTCCAAGCTTCCGCTTCGGCAGGCTATTCGAGGCTTTACCTTGAGGAAAGGACTCACGTCACGTTTCCTTTTAGCTCTAGAGCGTCTCAGGAGGAGCTCCCTCCCAGTCTAGGAAAGCACCCTGTTGATGGAGAGAACACTCGTGCCCTTCCCAAAGCCCTGCCTACAGTGACTAGAGACACGTCCTAAAACTGTTATTTAGGTAGTTTCAAGGCAGCATGAATTGAGCATTCAAAATGGGAAGGCAAGGCCTGTGCCATCAGGTCCCCGTTTCCAGCGAACACGCAGCCTACCTCCTTGTGATTTCTCCAAGTAAATATACACTCTAGCTACACACTGGTCCCTTCCCTGAATAACGTTTTCTTGGCACAGAGTTCTCCGTGTAGCCTACTGCCTTTCCCAAGGAAAGCTCTAGGTACGCTATCGGGGCTTAGCTTCTTCTAACACCCTGCAGTGTAAGAGGAACATCTGTGCTGTGGTTAAGGCAGGAACGCAAGCCGACTTTACCCTGTAAGTATGGGGTCTTAAGGTGTGACTCTGTACGAGGAATGCAAAGCTGTTTTGGTTTCTCAGTGCCGCTCAGCCTAGGGCTATGAGGCATATTTGCATGACATGTAGGACGTGAGAGAAGAGATTTCCTGGAGCTGTTGGAGTGCTGAGGAAACCTAGGTCTCCCAAGGAAGAGTGCAGTGTGTTGCCCTACACTCAGCATACACAGAGTGACTGGGAAAGGTTTCCGGGCCTGGATGTTTCTTAGCAGCCTAGTGGAGCCTGCCGGTACTAGGTGTTCTTGCAGCGAATAGGGTGCCCACGCGAGGTCCTCCGTGTCCTGAAAGCTTACCAACCTGAAAATATACCTAAAGCTAACGCTTCAAGGACTCTGCTCCAAGCTTCCGCTTCGGCAGGCTATTCGAGGCTTTACCTTGAGGAAAGGACTCACGTCAAGTTTCCTTTTAGCTCTAGAGCGTCTCAGGAGGAGCACCAACCCAGGCTATGAAAGCACCCTGTTGATGTAGAGAACACTCGTTCCCTTTCCAGAGCCCTGCCTACAGTGACTAGAGACACGTCCTAAAACTGTTATTTAGGTAGTTTCAAGGCAGCATGAATTGAGTATTCAAAATGGGAAGGCAAGGCCTGTGCCATCAGGTCCCCGTTTCCAGCGAACACGCAGCCTACCTCCTTGTGATTTCTCCAAGTAAATACACACTCTAGCTACACACTGGTCCCCTCCCTGAATAACGTTTCCTTGGCACAGAGTTCTCCGTGTAGCCTACTGCCTTTCCCAAGGAAAGCTCTAGGTACGCTATCGGGGCTTAGCTTCTTCTAACACCCTGCAGTGTAAGAGGAACATCTGTGCTGTGGTTAAGGCAGAAACGCAAGCCGCCTTTCTCCTGTAAGTATGGGGTCTTAAGGTATGACTCTGTACGAGGAATGCAAAGCAGTTTTGGATCCTCAGTGCCGCTCAGCCTAGGGCTATGAGGCAGATTTGCATGGCATGTAGGGCGTTAGAGAACAGATTTCCTGGAGCTTTTGGAGTGCTGAGGAAACCTAGGTCTCCCAAAGAAGAGTGCAGTGTGTTGCCCTACACTCAGCATACACAGAGTGACTGGGAAAGGTTTCCGGGCCTGGATGTTTCTTATCAGCCTAGTGGAGCCTGCTGGTACTACGTGTTCTTGCAGGGAATAGGGTGCCCTCGCGAGGGCCTAGGTGTCTTGAAACCTTACTAACCTTAAAAGAAAACAGAACTAAAGCTAATGCTTCAAGGACTCTGCTCCAAGCTTCCGCTTCGGCAGGCTATTCGAGGCTTTACCTTGAGGAAAGGACTCACGTCAAGTTTCCTTTTAGCTCTAGAGCGTCTCAGGAGGAGCTCCCTCCCAGGCTATGAAAGCACCCTGTTGATGGAGAGAACACTCGTGCCCTTCCCAAAGCCCTGCCTACACTGACTAGAGACCCGTTCTAAAACTGTTATTTAGGTAGTTTCAAGGCAGCATGAATTCAGCATTCAAAATGGGAAGGCAAGGCCTGTGCCATCAGGTCCCCGTTTCCAGCGAACACGCAGCCTACCTCCTTGTGATTTCTCCAAGTAAATATACACTCTAGCTACACACTGGTCCCTTCCCTGAATAACGTTTTCTTGGCACAGAGTTCTCCGTGTAGCCTACTGCCTTTCCCAAGGAAAGCTCTAGGTACGCTATCGGGGCTTAGCTTCTTCTAACACCCTGCAGTGTAAGAGGAACATCTGTGCTGTGGTTAAGGCAGAAACGCAAGCCGCCTTTCTCCTGTAAGTATGGGGTCTTAAGGTATGACTCTGTACGAGGAATGCAAAGCAGTTTTGGTTCCTCAGTGCCGCTCAGCCTAGGGCTCTGAGGCAGATTTGCATGGCATGTAGGGCGTTAGAGAACAGAATTCCTGGAGGTGTTGGAGTGCTGAGGAAACCTAGGTCTCCCAAGGAAGAGTGCAGTGTGTTGCCCTACACTCAGCATACACAGAGTGACTGGGAAAGGTTTCCGGGCCTGGATGTTTCTTAGCAGCCTAGTGGAGCCTGCCGGAACTCGGTGTTCTTGCAGGGAATAGGGTGCCCACGCGAGGTCCTCGGTGTCTTGAAACCTTACTAACCTTAAAAGAAAACAGACCTAAAGCTAATGCTTCAAGCACTCTGCTCCAAGCTTCCGCTTCGGCAGGCTATTGGAGGCTTTACCTTGAGGAAAGGACTCACGTCAAGTTTCCTTTTAGCTCTAGAGCGTCTCAGGAGGAGCACCAACCCAGGCTATGAAAGCACCCTGTTGATGTAGAGAACACTCGTTCCCTTCCCAGAGCCCTGCCTACAGTGACTAGAGACACGTCCTAAAACTGTTTTTTAGGTAGTTTTAAGGCAGCATGAATGGAGCATTCAAAATGGGAAAGCAAGACCTGTGCCATCAGGTCCCCGTTTCCAGCGAACATGCAGCCTACCTCCTTGTGATTTCTCCAAGGAAATATACACTGTAACTACACACTGGTCCCTGCCCTGAATAACGTTTTCTTGGCACGGAGTTTTCCGTGTAGCCAACTGCCTCTCCCAAGGAACGCTCTAGGTACGCTATCGGGGCTTAGCTTCTTCTAACACCCTGCAGTGTAAGAGGAACATCTGTGCTGTGGTTAAGGCAGGAACGCAAGCCGACTTTCTCCTGTAAGTATGGGGTCTTAAGGTATGACTCTGTACGAGGAATGCAAAGCAGTTTTGGTTCCTCAGTGCCGCTCAGCCTAGGGCTATGAGGCAGATTTGCATGACATGTAGGGCGTGAGAGAACAGAATTCCTGGAGGTGTTGGAGTGCTGGAGAAACCTAGGTCTCCCAAAGAAGAGTGCAGTGTGTTGCCCTACACTCAGCATACACAGAGTGACTGGGAAAGGTTTCCGGGCCTGGATGTTTCTTAGCAGCCTAGTGGAGCCTGCCGGAACTAGGTGTTTTTACAGGGAATAGGGTGCCCACGCGAGGTCCTCGGTGTCTTGAAACCTTACTAACCTTAAAAGAAAACAGACGTAAAGCTAATGTTTCAAGCACTCTGCTCCTAGCTTCCGCTTCGGCAGGCTATTCGAGGCTTTACCTTGAGGAAAGGACTCACGTCAAGTTTCCTTTTAGCTCTAGAGCGTCTCAGGAGGAGCACCAACCCAGGCTATGAAAGCACCCTGTTGATGTAGAGAACACTCGTTCCCTTCCCAGAGCCCTGCCTACAGTGGCTAGAGACACGTCTAAAACTGCTTTTTAGGTAGTTTCAAGGCAGCATGAATGGAGCATTCAAAATGGGAAAGCAAGACCTGTGCCATCACGTCCCCGTTTCCAGCGAACACGCAGCCTTCCTCCTTGTGATTTCTCCTAAGTAAATACACACTCTAGCTACACACTGGTCCCTTCCCTGAATAACGTTTTCTTGGCACAGAGTTCTCCGTGTATCCTACTGCCTTTCCCAAGGAAAGCTCTAGGAACGATATCGGGTCTTAGCTTCTTCTAAAACCCTGCCTTGTAAGAGGAAGAACTGTGCTGTGGTTAAGGCAGGAATGCAAGCCGACTTTACCCTGTAAGTATGGGGTCTTAAGGTATGACTCTGTACGAGGAAAGCAAAGCTGTTTTGGTTTCTCAGTGCCGCTCAGCCTAGGGCAATGAGGCATATTTGCATGACATGTAGGACGTGAGAGAAGAGATTTCCTGGAGCCGTTGGAGTGCTGAGGAAACCTAGGTATCCCAAGGAAGAGTGCAGTGTGTTGCCCTACACTCAGCATACACAGAGTGACTGGGAAAGGTTTCCGGGCCTGGATGTTTCTTAGCAGCCTCTTGGAGCCTGCCGATTCTTGGTGTTCTTGCAGGGAATAGGGTGCCCACGCGAGGTCCTCGGTGTCCTGAAAGCTTACCAACCTGAAAACATACCTAAAGCTAATGCTTCAAGGACTCTGCTCCAAGCTTCCACTTCGGCAGGCTATTCGAGGCTTTACCTTGAGGAAAGGACTCACGTCAAGTTTCCTTTTAGCCCTAGAGCGTCTCAGGAGGAGCACCAACCCAGGCTATGAAAGCACCCTGTTGATGTAGAGAACACTCGTTCCCTTCCCAGAGCCCTGCCTACAGTGACTAGAGACACGTCCTAAAACGGTTTTTTAGGTAGTTTCAAGGCAGCATGAATTCAGCATTCAAAATGGGAAGGCAAGGACTGTGCCATCAGGTCCCCGTTTCCAGCGAACACGCAGCCTACCTCCTTGTGATTTCTCCAAGTAAATATACACTCTAGCTACACACTGGTCCCTTCCCTGAATAACGTTACCTTGGCACGGAGTTCTCCGTGTAGCCAACTGCCTCTCCCAAGGAACGCCCTAGGTACGCTATCGGAGCTTAGCTTCTTCTAACACCCTGCAGTGTAAGAGGAAAAACTGTGCTTTGGTTACAGCAGGAACGCAAGCCGACTTTCTCCTGTAAGTATGGGTTCTTAAGTTATGACTCTGTACGAGGAATGCAAAGCAGTTTTGGTTTCTCAGTGCCGCTCAACCTAGGGCTAAGAGGCATATTTGCATGACATGTTGGACGTGAGAGAACAGAATTCCTGGTGGTGTTGGAGTGCTGAAGAAACCTAGGTCTCCCAAAGAAGAGTGCAGTGTGTTGCCCTACACTCAGCATACACAGAGTGACTGGGAAAGGTTTCCGGGCCTGGATGTTTCTTAGCAGCCTAGTGGAGCCTGCCGGAACTAGGTGTTCTTAGAGGGAATAGGGTTCCCACGCGAGGTCCTCGGTGTCTTGAAACCTTACTAACCTTAAAAGAAAACAGACCTAAAGCTAATGCTTCAAGGACTCTGCTCCAAGCTTCCGCTTCGGCAGGCTATTCGAGGCTTTACCTTGAGGAAAGGACTCACGTCACGTTTCCTTTTAGCTCTAGAGCGTCTCAGGAGGAGCTCCCTCCCAGGCTATGAAAGCACCCTGTTGATGGAGAGAACACTCGTGCCCTTCCCAAAGCCCTGCCTACAGTGACTAGAGACCCGTTCTAAAACTGTTATTTAGGTAGTTTCAAGGCAGCATGAATTCAGCATTCAAAATGGGGGAGCAAGACCTGTGCCATCAGGTCCCCGTTTCCAGCGAACACGCAGCCTACCTCCTTGTGATTTCTCCAAGTAAATATACACTCTAGCTACACACTGGTCCCTGCCCTGAATAACGTTTTCTTGGCACGGAGTTTTCCGTGTAGCCAACTGCCTCTCCCAAGGAACGCTCTAGGTACGCTATCGGGGCTTAGCTTCTTCTAACACCCTGCAGTGTAAGAGGAACATCTGTGCTGTGGTTAAGGCAGAAACGCAAGCCGACTTTCTCCTGTAAGTATGGGGTCTTAAGGTATGACTCTGTACGAGGAATGCAAAGCAGTTTTGGTTCCTCAGTGCCGCTCAGCCTAGGGCTCTGAGGCAGATTTGCATGGCATGTAGGGCGTTAGAGAACAGAATTCCTGGAGGTGTTGGAGTGCTGAGGAAACCTAGGTCTCCCAAGGAAGAGTGCAGTGTGTTGCCCTACACTCAGCATACACAGAGTGACTGGGAAAGATTTCCGGGCCTGGATGTTTCTTAGCAGCCTAGTGGAGCCTGCCGGAACTAGGTGTTCTTAGAGGGAATAGGGTGCCCACGCGAGGTCCTCGGTGTCTTGAAACCTTACTAACCTTAAAAGAAAACAGACGTAAAGCTAATGCTTCAAGGACTCTGCTCCAAGCTTCCGCTTCGGCAGGCTATTCGAGGCTTTACCTTGAGGAAAGGACTCACGTCAAGTTTCCTTTTAGCTCTAGAGCGTCTCAGGAGGAGCTCCCTCCCAGGCTATGAAAGCACCCTGTTGATGGAGAGAACACTCGTGCCCTTCCCAAAGCCCTGCCTACAGTGACTAGAGACCCGTTCTAAAACTGTTATTTAGGTAGTTTCAAGGCAGCATGAATTCAGCATTCAAAATGGGAAGGCAAGGACTGTGCCATCAGGTCCCCGTTTCCAGCGAACACGCAGCCTACCTCCTTGTGATTTCTCCAAGTAAATATACACTCTAGCTACACACTGGTCCCTTCCCTGAATAACGTTACCTTGGCACGGAGTTCTCCGTGTAGCCAACTGCCTCTCCCAAGGAACGCCCTAGGTACGCTATCGGAGCTTAGCTTCTTCTAACACCCTGCAGTGTAAGAGGAAAAACCGTGCTTTGGTTACAGCAGGAACGCAAGCCGACTTTCTCCTGTAAGTATGGGTTCTTAAGTTATGACTCTGTACGAGGAATGCAAAGCAGTTTTGGTTTCTCAGTGCCGCTCAACCTAGGGCTGAGAGGCATATTTGCATGACATGTTGAACGTGAGAGAACAGAATTCCTGGTGGTGTTGGAGTTTTGAAGAAACCTAGGTCTCCCAAAGAAGAGAGCAGTGTGTTGCCCTACACTCAGCATACACAGAGTGACTGGGAAAGGTTTCCGGGCCTGGATGTTTCTTAGCAGCCTAGTGGAGCCTGCCGGAACTAGGTGTTCTTAAAGGGAATAGGGTGCCCACGCGAGGTCCTCGGTGTCTTGAAACCTTACTAACCTTAAAAGAAAACAGACCTAAAGCTAATGCTTCAAGGACTCTGCTCCAAGCTTCCGCTTCGGCAGGCTATTGGAGGCTTTACCTTGAGGAAAGGACTCACGTCAAGTTTCCTTTTAGCTCTAGAGCGTCTCAGGAGGAGCACCAACCCAGGCTATGAAAGCACCCTGTTGATGTAGAGAACACTCGTTCCCTTCCCAGAGCCCTGCCTACAGTGACTAGAGACACGTCCTAAAACTGTTTTTTAGGTAGTTTTAAGGCAGCATGAATGGAGCATTCAAAATGGGAAAGCAAGACCTGTGCCATCAGGTCCCCGTTTCCAGCGAACACGCAGCCTACCTCCTTGTGATTTCTCCAAGGAAATATACACTGTAGCTACACACTGGTCCCTGCCCTGAATAACGTTTTCTTGGCACGGAGTTTTCCGTGTAGCCAACTGCCTCTCACAAGGAACGCTCTAGGTACGCTATCGGGGCTTAGCTTCTTCTAACACCCTGCAGTGTAAGAGGAACATCTGTGCTGTGGTTAAGGCAGAAACGCAAGCCGCCTTTCTCCTGTAAGTATGGGGTCTTAAGGTATGACTCTGTACGAGGAATGCAAAGCAGTTTTGGATCCTCAGTGCCGCTCAGCCTAGGGCTATGAGGCAGATTTGCATGGCATGTAGGGCGTTAGAGAACAGATTTCCTGGAGCTTTTGGAGTGCTGAGGAAACCTAGGTCTCCCAAAGAAGAGTGCAGTGTGTTGCCCTACACTCAGCATACACAGAGTGACTGGGAAAGGTTTCCGGGCCTGGATGTTTCTTATCAGCCTAGTGGAGCCTGCTGGTACTACGTGTTCTTGCAGGGAATAGGGTGCCCTCGCGAGGGCCTAGGTGTCTTGAAACCTTACTAACCTTAAAAGAAAACAGACCTAAAGCTAATGCTTCAAGGACTCTGCTCCAAGCTTCCGCTTCGGCAGGCTATTGGAGGCTTTACCTTGAGGAAAGGACTCACGTCAAGTTTCCTTTTAGCTCTAGAGCGTCTCAGGAGGAGCTCCCTCCCAGGCTATGAAAGCACCCTGTTGATGGAGAGAACACTCGTGCCCTTCCCAAATCCCTGCCTACACTGACTAGGACCCGTTCTAAAACTGTTATTTAGGTAGTTTCAAGGCAGCATGAATTCAGCATTCAAAATGGGAAGGCAAGGACTGTGCCATCAGGTCCCCGTTTCCAGCGAACACGCAGCCTACCTCCTTGTGATTTCTCCAAGTAAATATACACTCTAGCTACACACTGGTCCCTTCCCTGAATAACGTTACCTTGGCACGGAGTTCTCCGTGTAGCCAACTGCCTCTCCCAAGGAACGCCCTAGGTACGCTATCGGAGCTTAGCTTCTTCTAACACCCTGCAGTGTAAGAGGAAAAACTGTGCTTTGGTTACAGCAGGAACGCAAGCCGACTTTCTCCTGTAAGTATGGGTTCTTAAGTTATGACTCTGTACGAGGAATGCAAAGCAGTTTTGGTTTCTCAGTGCCGCTCAACCTAGGGCTAAGAGGCATATTTGCATGACATGTTGGACGTGAGAGAACAGAATTCCTGGTGGTGTTGGAGTGCTGAAGAAACCTAGGTCTCCCAAAGAAGAGTGCAGTGTGTTGCCCTACACTCAGCATACACAGAGTGACTGGGAAAGGTTTCCGGGCCTGGATGTTTCTTAGCAGCCTAGTGGAGCCTGCCGGAACTAAGTGTTCTTGCAGGGAATAGGGTGCCCACGCGAGGTCCTCGGTGTCTTGAAACCTTACTAACCTTAAAAGAAAACAGACCTAAAGCTAATGCTTCAAGGACTCTGCTCCAAGCTTCCGCTTCGGCAGGCTATTCGAGGCTTTACCTTGAGGAAAGGACTCACGTCAAGTTTCCTTTTAGCTCTAGAGCGTCTCAGGAGGAGCTCCCTCGCAGTCTAGGAAAACACCCTGTTGATGGAGAGAACACTCGTTCCCTTCCCAGAGCCCTGCCTACAGTGACTAGAGACACGTCCTAAAACTGTTTTTTAGGTAGTTTTAAGGCAGCATGAATGGAGCATTCAAAATGGGAAAGCAAGACCTGTGCCATCAGGTCCCCGTTTCCAGCGAACATGCAGCCTACCTCCTTGTGATTTCTCCAAGGAAATATACACTGTAATTACACACTGCTCCCTGCCCTGAATAACGTTTTCTGGCACGGAGTTTACCGTGTAGCCAACTGCCTCTCCCAAGGAACGCTCTAGGTACGCTATCGGGGCTTAGCTTCTTCTAAAACCCTGCAGTGTAAGAGGAAGAACTGTGCTGTGGTTAAGGCAGGAACGCAAGCCGACTTTCTCCTGTAAGTATGGGGTCTTAAGGTATGACTCTGTACGAGGAATGCAAAGCAGTTTTGGTTCCTCAGTGCCGCTCAGCCTAGGGCTATGAGGCAGATTTGAATGACATGTAGGGCGTGAGAGAACAGAATTCCTGGAGGTGTTGGAGTGCTGGAGAAACCTAGGTCTCCCAAAGAAGAGTGTAGTGTGTTGCCCTACACTCAGCATACACAGAGTGACTGGGAAAGGTTTCCGGGCCTGGATGTTTCTTAGCAGCCTAGTGGAGCCTGCCGGAACTAGGTGTTTTTACAGGGAATAGGGTGCCCACGCGAGGTCCTCGGTGTCTTGAAACCTTACTAACCTTAAAAGAAAACAGACGTAAAGCTAATGTTTCAAGCACTCTGCTCCTAGCTTCCGATACGGCAGGCTATTGGAGGCTTTACCTTGAGGAAAGGACTCACGTCAAGTTTCCTTTTAGCTCTAGAGCGTCTCAGGAGGAGCACCAACCCAGGCTATGAAAGCACCCTGTTGATGTAGAGAACACTCGTTCCCTTCCCAGAGCCCTGCCTACAGTGACTAGAGACCCGTCCTAAAACTGTTATTTAGGTAGTTTCAAGGCAGCATGAATGGAGCATTCAAAATGGGAAAGCAAGACCTGTGCCATCACGTCCCCGTTTCCAGCGAACACGCAGCCTTCCTCCTTGTGATTTCTCCTAAGTAAATACACACTCTAGCTACACACTGGTCCCTTCCCTGAATAACGTTTTCTTGGCACAGAGTTCTCCGTGTAGCCTACTTCCTTTCCCAAGGAAAGCTCTAGGTACGCTATCGGGGCTTAGCTTCTTCTAACACCCTGCAGTGTAAGAGGAACATCTGTGCTGTGGTTAAGGCAGAAACGCAAGCCGCCTTTCTCCTGTAAGTATGGGGTCTTAAGGTATGACTCTGTACGAGGAATGCAAAGCAGTTTTGGTTCCTCTGTGCCGCTCAGCCTAGGGCTCTGAGGCAGATTTGCATGGCATGTAGGGCGTTAGAGAACAGAATTCCTGGAGGTGTTGGAGTGCTTAGGAAACCTAGGTCTCCCAAGGAAGAGTGCAGTGTGTTGCCCTACACTCAGCATACACAGAGTGACTGGGAAAGGTTTCCGGGCCTGGATGTTTCTTAGCAGCCTAGTGGAGCCTGCCGGAACTCGGTGTTCTTGCAGGGAATAGGGTGCCCACGCGAGGTCCTCGGTGTCTTGAAACCTTACTAACCTTAAAAGAAAACAGACCTAAAGCTAATGCTTCAAGCACTCTGCTCCAAGCTTCCGCTTCGGCAGGCTATTGGAGGCTTTACCTTGAGGAAAGGACTCACGTCAAGTTTCCTTTTAGCTCTAGAGCGTCTCAGGAGGAGCACCAACCCAGGCTATGAAAGCACCCTGTTGATGTAGAGAACACTCGTTCCCTTCCCAGAGCCCTGCCTACAGTGACTAGAGACACGTCCTAAAACTGTTTTTTAGGTAGTTTTAAGGCAGCATGAATGGAGCATTCAAAATGGGAAAGCAAGACCTGTGCCATCAGGTCCCCGTTTCCAGCGAACATGCAGCCTACCTCCTTGTGATTTCTCCAAGGAAATATACACTGTAACTACACACTGGTCCCTGCCCTGAATAACGTTTTCTTGGCACGGAGTTTTCCGTGTAGCCAACTGCCTCTCCCAAGGAACGCTCTAGGTACGCTATCGGGGCTTAGCTTCTTCTAACACCCTGCAGTGTAAGAGGAACATCTGTGCTGTGGTTAAGGCAGGAACGCAAGCCGACTTTCTCCTGTAAGTATGGGGTCTTAAGGTATGACTCTGTACGAGGAATGCAAAGCAGTTTTGGTTCCTCAGTGCCGCTCAGCCTAGGGTTATGAGGCAGATTTGCATGACATGTAGGGCGTGAGAGAACAGAATTCCTGGAGGTGTTGGAGTGCTGAAGAAACCTAGGTCTCCCAAAGAAGAGTGCAGTGTGTTGCCCTACACTCAGCATACACAGAGTGACTGGGAAAGGTTTCCGGGCCTGGACGTTTCTTAGCAGCCTAGTGGAGCCTGCCGGAACTAGGTGTTTTTATAGGGAATAGGGTCCCCACGCGAGGTCCTCGGTGTCTTGAAACCTTACTAACCTTAAAAGAAAACAGACGTAAAGCTAATGTTTCAAGCACTCTGCTCCAAGCTTCCGCTTCGGCTAGCTATTGGAGGCTTTACCTTGAGGAAAGGACTCACGTCAAGTTTCCTTTTAGCTCTAGAGCGTCTCAGGAGGAGCTCCCTGCCAGGCTATGAAAGCACCCTGTTGATGGAGAGAACACTCGTGCCCTTCCCAAAGCCCTGCCTACACTGATTAGAGACCCGTTCTAAAACTGTTATTTAGGTAGTTTCAAGGCAGCATGAATTCAGCATTCAAAATGGGAAGGCAAGGCCTGTGCCATCAGGTCCCCGTTTCCAGCGAACACGCAGCCTACCTCCTTGTGATTTCTCCAAGTAAATATACACTCTAGCTACACACTGGTCCCTTCCCTGAATAACGTTACCTTGGCACGGAGTTCTCCGTGTAGCCAACTGCCTCTCCCAAGGAACGCCCTAGGTACGCTATCGGAGCTTAGCTTCTTCTAACACCCTGCAGTGTAAGAGGAAAAACTGTGCTTTGGTTACAGCAGGAACGCAAGCCGACTTTCTCCTGTAAGTATGGGTTCTTAAGTTATGACTCTGTACGAGGAATGCAAAGCAGTTTTGGTTTCTCAGTGCCGCTCAACCTAGGGCTAAGAGGCATATTTGCATGACATGTTGGACGTGAGAGAACAGAATTCCTGGTGGTGTTGGAGTGCTGAAGAAACCTAGGTCTCCCAAAGAAGAGTGCAGTGTGTTGCCCTACACTCAGCATACACAGAGTGACTGGGAAAGGTTTCCGGGCCTGGATGTTTCTTAGCAGCCTAGTGGAGCCTGCCGGAACTCGGTGTTCTTGCAGGGAATAGGGTGCCCACGCGAGGTCCTCGGTGTCTTGAAACCTTACTAACCTTAAAAGAAAACAGACCTAAAGCTAATGCTTCAAGCACTCTGCTCCAAGCTTCCGCTTCTGCAGGCTATTGGAGGCTTTACCTTGAGGAAAGGACTCACGTCAAGTTTCCTTTTAGCTCTAGAGCGTCTCAGGAGGAGCACCAACCCAGGCTATGAAAGCACCCTGTTGATGTAGAGAACACTCGTTCCCTTCCCAGAGCCCTGCCTACAGTGACTAGAGACACGTCCTAAAACTGTTTTTTAGGTAGTTTTAAGGCAGCATGAATGGAGCATTCAAAATGGGAAAGCAAGACCTGTGCCATCAGGTCCCCGTTTCCAGCGAACACGCAGCCTACCTCCTTGTGATTTCTCCAAGGAAATATACACTGTAGCTACACACTGGTCCCTGCCCTGAATAACGTTTTCTTGGCACGGAGTTTTCCGTGTAGCCAACTGCCTCTCACAAGGAACGCTCTAGGTACTCTATCGGGGCTTAGCTTTTTCTAAAACCCTGCAGTGTAAGAGGACATCTGTGCTGTGGTTAAGGCAGGAACGCAAGCCGACTTTCTCCTGTAAGTATGGGGTCTTAAGGTATGACTCTGTACGAGGAATGCAAAGCAGTTTTGGTTCCTCAGTGCCGCTCAGCCTAGGGCTATGAGGCAGATTTGCATGACATGTAGGGCGTGAGAGAACAGAATTCCTGGAGGTGTTGGAGTGCTGAAGAAACCTAGGTCTCCCAAAGAAGAGTGCAGTGTGTTGCCCTACACTCAGCATACACAGAGTGACTGGGAAAGGTTTCCGGGCCTGGATGTTTCTTAGCAGCCTAGTGGAGCCTGCCGGAACTAGGTGTTCTTGCAGGGAATAGGGTGCCCACGCGAGGTCCTCGGTGTCTTGAAACCTTACTAACCTTTAAAGAAAACAGACCTAAAGCTAATGCTTCAAGGACTCTGCTCCAAGCTTCCGCTTCGGCAGGCTATTCGAGGCTTTACCTTGAGGAAAGGACTCACGTCAAGTTTCCTTTTAGCTCTAGAGCGTCTCAGGAGGAGCTCCCTCCCAGGCTATGAAAGCACCCTGTTGATGGAGAGAACACTCGTGCCCTTCCCAAAGCCCTGCCTACAGTGACAAGAGACCAGTCCTAAAACTGTTATTTAGGTAGTTTCAAGGCAGCATGAATGGAGTATTCAAAATGGGAAGGCAAGGCCTGTGCCATCAGGTCCCCGTTTCCAGCGAACACGCAGCCTACCTCCTTGTGATTTCTCCTAAGTAAATACACACTCTAGCTACACACTGGTCCCTTCCCTGAATAACGTTTTCTTGGCACGGAGTTCTCCGTGTAGCCTACTGCCTCTTCCAAGGAAAGCTCTAGGTACGCTATCGGGGCTTAGCTTCTTCTAAAACCCTGCAGTGTAAGAGGAAGAACTGTGCTGTGGTTAAGGCAGGAACGCAAGCCGACTTTACCCTGTAAGTATGGGGTCTTAAGGTATGACTCTGTACGAGGAATGCAAAGCTGTTTTGGTTTCTCAGTGCCGCTCAGCCTAGGGCTCTGAGGCATATTTGCATGACATGTAGGACGTGAGAGAACAGAATTCCTGGTGGTGTTGGAGTGCTGAAGAAACCTAGGTCTCCCAAAGAAGAGTGCAGTGTGTTGCCCTACACTCAGCATACACAGAGTGACTGGGAAAGGTTTCCGGGCCTGGATGTTTCTTATCAGCCTAGTGGAGCCTGCTGGTACTACGTGTTCTTGCAGGGAATAGGGTGCCCTCGCGAGGGCCTAGGTGTCTTGAAACCTTACTAACCTTAAAAGAAAACAGACCTAAAGCTAATGCTTCAAGGACTCTGCTCCAAGCTTCCGCTTCGGCAGGCTATTGGAGGCTTTACCTTGAGGAAAGGACTCACGTCAAGTTTCCTTTTAGCTCTAGAGCGTCTCAGGAGGAGCTCCCTCCCAGGCTATGAAAGCACCCTGTTGATGGAGAGAACACTCGTGCCCTTCCCAAAGCCCTGCCTACACTGACTAGAGACCCGTTCTAAAACTGTTATTTAGGTAGTTTCAAGGCAGCATGAATTCAGCATTCAAAATGGGAAGGCAAGGACTGTGCCATCAGGTCCCCGTTTCCAGCGAACACGCAGCCTACCTCCTTGTGATTTCTCCAAGTAAATATACACTCTAGCTACACACTGGTCCCTTCCCTGAATAACGTTACCTTGGCACGGAGTTCTCCGTGTAGCCAACTGCCTCTCCCAAGGAACGCCCTAGGTACGCTATCGGAGCTTAGCTTCTTCTAACACCCTGCAGTGTAAGAGGAAAAACTGTGCTTTGGTTACAGCAGGAACGCAAGCCGACTTTCTCCTGTAAGTATGGGTTCTTAAGTTATGACTCTGTACGAGGAATGCAAAGCAGTTTTGCTTTCTCAGTGCCGCTCAACCTAGGGCTAAGAGGCATATTTGCATGACATGTTGGACGTGAGAGAACAGAATTCCTGGTGGTGTTGGAGTGCTGAAGAAACCTAGGTCTCCCAAAGAAGAGTGCAGTGTGTTGCCCTACACTCAGCATACACAGAGTGACTGGGAAAGGTTTCCGGGCCTGGATGTTTCTTAGCAGCCTAGTGGAGCCTGCCGGAACTAAGTGTTCTTGCAGGGAATAGGGTGCCCACGCGAGGTCCTCGGTGTCTTGAAACCTTACTAACCTTAAAAGAAAACAGACCTAAAGCTAATGCTTCAAGGACTCTGCTCCAAGCTTCCGCTTCGGCAGGCTATTCGAGGCTTTACCTTGAGGAAAGGACTCACGTCAAGTTTCCTTTTAGCTCTAGAGCGTCTCAGGAGGAGCTCCCTCGCAGTCTAGGAAAGCACCCTGTTGATGGAGAGAACACTCGTGCCCTTCCCAAAGCCCTGCCTACAGTGACTAGAGACCCGTCCTAAATCTGTTATTTAGGTAGTTTCAAGGCAGCATGAATTGAGCATTCAAAATGGGAAGGCAAGGCCTGTGCCATCAGGTCCCCGTTTCCAGCGAACACGCAGCCTACCTCCTTGTGATTTCTCCAAGTAAATATACACTCTAGCTACACACTGGTCCCTTCCCTGAATAACGTTTTCTTGGCACAGAGTTCTCCGTGTAGCCTACTGCCTCTCCCAAGGAACGCTCTAGGTACGCTATCGGGGCTTAGCTTCTTCTAAAACCCTGCAGTGTAAGAGGAAGAACTGTGCTGTGGTTAAGGCAGGAACGCAAGCCGACTTTCTCCTGTAAGTATGGGGTCTTAAGGTATGACTCTGTACGAGGAATGCAAAGCAGTTTTGGTTCCTCAGTGCCGCTCAGCCTAGGGCTATGAGGCAGATTTGCATGACATGTAGGGCGTGAGAGAACAGAATTCCTGGAGGTGTTGGAGTGCTGGAGAAACCTAGGTCTCCCAAAGAAGAGTGCAGTGTGTTGCCCTACACTCAGCATACACAGAGTGACTGGGAAAGGTTTCCGGGCCTGGATGTTTCTTAGCAGCCTAGTGGAGCCTGCCGGAACTAGGTGTTTTTACAGGGAATAGGGTGCCCACGCGAGGTCCTCGGTGTCTTGAAACCTTACTAACCTTAAAAGAAAACAGACGTAAAGCTAATGTTTCAAGCACTCTGCTCCTAGCTTCCGCTTCGGCAAGCTATTCGAGGCTTTACCTTGAGGAAAGGACTCACGTCAAGTTTCCTTTTAGCTCTAGAGCGTCTCAGGAGGAGCACCAACCCAGGCTATGAAAGCACCCTGTTGATGTAGAGAACACTCGTTCCCTTCCCAGAGCCCTGCCTACAGTGACTAGAGACACGTCCTAAAACTGTTTTTTAGGTAGTTTCAAGGCAGCATGAATGGAGCATTCAAAATGGGAAAGCAAGAACTGTGCCATCACGTCCCCGTTTCCAGCGAACACGCAGCCTTCCTCCTTGTGATTTCTCCTAAGTAAATACACACTCTAGCTACACACTGGTCCCTTCCCTGAATAACGTTTTCTTGGCACAGAGTTCTCCGTGTAGCCTACTGCCTTTCCCAAGGAAAGCTCTAAGAACGATATCGGGTCTTAGCTTCTTCTAAAACCCTGCCTTGTAAGAGGAAGAACTGTGCTATGGTTAAGGCAGGAATGCAAGCCGACTTTACCCTGTAAGTATGGGGTCTTAAGGTATGACTCTGTACGAGGAAAGCAAAGCTGTTTTGGTTTCTCAGTGCCGCTCAGCCTAGGGCTATGAGGCATATTTGCATGACATGTAGGACGTGAGAGAAGAGATTTCCTGGAGCCGTTGGAGTGCTGAGGAAACCTAGGTCTCCCAAGGAAGAGTGCAGTGTGTTGCCCTACACTCAGCATACACAGAGTGACTGGGAAAGGTTTCCGGGCCTGGATGTTTCTTAGCAGCCTAGTGGAGCCTGCCGATTCTAGGTGTTCTTGCAGGGAATAGGGTGCCCACGCGAGGTCCTCGGTGTCTTGAAACCTTACTAACCTTAAAAGAAAACAGACCTAAAGCTAATGCTTCAAGGACTCTGCTCCAAGCTTCCGCTTCGGCAGGCTATTCGAGGCTTTACCTTGAGGAAAGGACTCACGTCACGTTTCCTTTTAGCTCTAGAGCGTCTCAGGAGGAGCTCCCTCCCAGTCTAGGAAAGCACCCTGTTGATGGAGAGAACACTCGTGCCCTTCCCAAAGCCCTGCCTACAGTGACTAGAGACCCGTCCTAAAACTGTTATTTAGGTAGTTTCAAGGCAGCATGAATTGAGCATTCAAAATGGGAAGGCAAGGCCTGTGCCATCAGGTCCCCGTTTCCAGCGAACACGCAGCCTACCTCCTTGTGATTTCTCCAAGTAAATATACACTCTAGCTACACACTGGTCCCTTCCCTGAATAACGTTTTCTTGGCACAGAGTTCTCCGTGTAGCCTACTGCCTTTCCCAAGGAAAGCTCTAGGTACGCTATCGGGGCTTAGCTTCTTCTAACACCCTGCAGTGTAAGAGGAAGAACTGTGCTGTGGTTAAGGCAGGAACGCAAGCCGACTTTACCCT
Source organism: Balaenoptera borealis (assembly GCF_965194805.1). Lineage (NCBI taxonomy): Eukaryota > Metazoa > Chordata > Mammalia > Artiodactyla > Balaenopteridae > Balaenoptera > Balaenoptera borealis. The sequence continues at coordinate 160,446 of NW_028123088.1, forward strand.
GTAAGTATGGGGTCTTAAGGTATGACTCTGTACGAGGAATGCAAAGCTGTTTTGGTTTCTCAGTGCCGCTCAGCCTAGGGCTATGAGGCATATTTGCATGACATGTAGGACGTGAGAGAAGAGATTTCCTGGAGGTGTTGGAGTGCTGGAGAAACCTAGGTCTCCCAAGGAAGAGTGCAGTGTGTTGCCCTACACTCAGCATACACAGAGTGACTGGGAAAGGTTTCCGGGCCTGGATGTTTCTTAGCAGCCTAGTGGAGCCTGCCGGTACTAGGTGTTCTTGCAGCGAATAGGGTGCCCACGCGAGGTCCTCCGTGTCCTGAAAGCTTACCAACCTGAAAATATACCTAAAGCTAACGCTTCAAGGACTCTGCTCCAAGCTTCCGCTTCGGCAGGCTATTCGAGGCTTTACCTTGAGGAAAGGACTCACGTCAAGTTTCCTTTTAGCTCTAGAGCGTCTCAGGAGGAGCACCAACCCAGGCTATGAAAGCACCCTGTTGATGTAGAGAACACTCGTTCCCTTTCCAGAGCCCTGCCTACAGTGACTAGAGACACGTCCTAAAACTGTTATTTAGGTAGTTTCAAGGCAGCATGAATTGAGTATTCAAAATGGGAAGGCAAGGCCTGTGCCATCAGGTCCCCGTTTCCAGCGAACACGCAGCCTACCTCCTTGTGATTTCTCCAAGTAAATACACACTCTAGCTACACACTGGTCCCTTCCCTGAATAACGTTTCCTTGGCACAGAGTTCTCCGTGTAGCCTACTGCCTTTCCCAAGGAAAGCTCTAGGTACGCTATCGGGGCTTAGCTTCTTCTAACACCCTGCAGTGTAAGAGGAACATCTGTGCTGTGGTTAAGGCAGAAACGCAAGCCGCCTTTCTCCTGTAAGTATGGGGTCTTAAGGTATGACTCTGTACGAGGAATGCAAAGCAGTTTTGGATCCTCAGTGCCGCTCAGCCTAGGGCTATGAGGCAGATTTGCATGGCATGTAGGGCGTTAGAGAACAGATTTCCTGGAGCTTTTGGAGTGCTGAGGAAACCTAGGTCTCCCAAAGAAGAGTGCAGTGTGTTGCCCTACACTCAGCATACACAGAGTGACTGGGAAAGGTTTCCGGGCCTGGATGTTTCTTATCAGCCTAGTGGAGCCTGCTGGTACTACGTGTTCTTGCAGGGAATAGGGTGCCCTCGCGAGGGCCTAGGTGTCTTGAAACCTTACTAACCTTAAAAGAAAACAGAACTAAAGCTAATGCTTCAAGGACTCTGCTCCAAGCTTCCGCTTCGGCAGGCTATTCGAGGCTTTACCTTGAGGAAAGGACTCACGTCAAGTTTCCTTTTAGCTCTAGAGCGTCTCAGGAGGAGCTCCCTCCCAGGCTATGAAAGCACCCTGTTGATGGAGAGAACACTCGTGCCCTTCCCAAAGCCCTGCCTACAGTGACTAGAGACCCGTTCTAAAACTGTTATTTAGGTAGTTTCAAGGCAGCATGAATTCAGCATTCAAAATGGGAAGGCAAGGACTGTGCCATCAGGTCCCCGTTTCCAGCGAACACGCAGCCTACCTCCTTGTGATTTCTCCTAAGTAAATACACACTCTAGCTACACACTGGTCCCTTCCCTGAATAACGTTTTCTTGGCACGGAGTTCTCCGTGTAGCCTACTGCCTCTTCCAAGGAAAGCTCTAGGTACGCTATCGGGGCTTAGCTTCTTCTAAAACCCTGCAGTGTAAGAGGAAGAACTGTGCTGTGGTTAAGGCAGGAACGCAAGCCGACTTTACCCTGTAAGTATGGGGTCTTAAGGTATGACTCTGTACGAGGAATGCAAAGCTGTTTTGGTTTCTCAGTGCCGCTCAGCCTAGGGCTATGAGGCATATTTGCATGACATGTAGGACGTGAGAGAAGAGATTTCCTGGAGCTGTTGGAGTGCTGAGGAAACCTAGGTCTCCCAAGGAAGAGTGCAGTGTGTTGCCCTACACTCAGCATACACAGAGTGACTGGGAAAGGTTTCCGGGCCTGGATGTTTCTTAGCAGCCTAGTGGAGCCTGCCGGTACTAGGTGTTCTTGCAGGGAATAGGGTGCCCACGCGAGGTCCTCCGTGTCCTGAAAGCTTACCAACCTGAAAATATACCTAAAGCTAACGCTTCAAGGACTCTGCTCCAAGCTTCCGCTTCGGCAGGCTATTCGAGGCTTTACCTTGAGGAAAGGACTCACGTCACGTTTCCTTTTAGCTCTAGAGCGTATCAGGAGGAGCTCCCTCCCAGTCTAGGAAAGCACCCTGTTGATGGAGAGAACACTCGTGCCCTTCCCAGAGCCCTGCCTACAGTGACTAGAGACACGTCCTAAAACTGTTATTTAGGGAGTTTCAAGGCAGCATGAATTGAGTATTCAAAATGGGAAGGCAAGGCCTGTGCCATCAGGTCCCCGTTTCCAGCGAACACGCAGCCTACCTCCTTGTGATTTCTCCAAGTAAATACACACTCTAGCTACACACTGGTCCCTTCCCTGAATAACGTTTTCTTGGCACAGAGTTCTCCGTGTAGCCTACTGCCTTTCCCAAGGAAAGCTCTAGGTACGCTATCGGGGCTTAGCTTCTTCTAACACCCTGCAGTGTAAGAGGAACATCTGTGCTGTGGTTAAGGCAGAAACGCAAGCCGCCTTTCTCCTGTAAGTATGGGGTCTTAAGGTATGACTCTGGACGAGGAATGCAAAGCAGTTTTGGTTCCTCAGTGCCGCTCAGCCTAGGGCTCTGAGGCAGATTTGCATGGCATGTTGGACATGAGAGAACAGAATTCCTGGTGGTGTTGGAGTGCTGAAGAAACCTAGGTCTCCCAAAGAAGAGTGCAGTGTGTTGCCCTACACTCAGCATACACAGAGTGACTGGGAAAGGTTTCCGGGCCTGGATGTTTCTTATCAGCCTAGTGGAGCCTGCTGGTACTACGTGTTCTTGCAGGGAATAGGGTGCCCTCGCGAGGGCCTAGGTGTCTTGAAACCTTACTAACCTTAAAAGAAAACAGACCTAAAGCTAATGCTTCAAGGACTCTGCTCCAAGCTTCCGCTTCGGCAGGCTATTGGAGGCTTTACCTTGAGGAAAGGACTCACGTCAAGTTTCCTTTTAGCTCTAGAGCGTCTCAGGAGGAGCTCCCTCCCAGGCTATGAAAGCACCCTGTTGATGGAGAGAACACTCGTGCCCTTCCCAAAGCCCTGCCTACACTGACTAGAGACCCGTTCTAAAACTGTTATTTAGGTAGTTTCAAGGCAGCATGAATTCAGCATTCAAAATGGGAAGGCAAGGACTGTGCCATCAGGTCCCCGTTTCCAGCGAACACGCAGCCTACCTCCTTGTGATTTCTCCAAGTAAATATACACTCTAGCTACACACTGGTCCCTTCCCTGAATAACGTTACCTTGGCACGGAGTTCTCCGTGTAGCCAACTGCCTCTCCCAAGGAACGCCCTAGGTACGCTATCGGAGCTTAGCTTCTTCTAACACCCTGCAGTGTAAGAGGAAAAACTGTGCTTTGGTTACAGCAGGAACGCAAGCCGACTTTCTCCTGTAAGTATGGGTTCTTAAGTTATGACTCTGTACGAGGAATGCAAAGCAGTTTTGCTTTCTCAGTGCCGCTCAACCTAGGGCTAAGAGGCATATTTGCATGACATGTTGGACGTGAGAGAACAGAATTCCTGGTGGTGTTGGAGTGCTGAAGAAACCTAGGTCTCCCAAAGAAGAGTGCAGTGTGTTGCCCTACACTCAGCATACACAGAGTGACTGGGAAAGGTTTCCGGGCCTGGATGTTTCTTAGCAGCCTAGTGGAGCCTGCCGGAACTAAGTGTTCTTGCAGGGAATAGGGTGCCCACGCGAGGTCCTCGGTGTCTTGAAACCTTACTAACCTTAAAAGAAAACAGACCTAAAGCTAATGCTTCAAGGACTCTGCTCCAAGCTTCCGCTTCGGCAGGCTATTCGAGGCTTTACCTTGAGGAAAGGACTCACGTCAAGTTTCCTTTTAGCTCTAGAGCGTCTCAGGAGGAGCTCCCTCGCAGTCTAGGAAAGCACCCTGTTGATGGAGAGAACACTCGTGCCCTTCCCAAAGCCCTGCCTACAGTGACTAGAGACCCGTCCTAAATCTGTTATTTAGGTAGTTTCAAGGCAGCATGAATTGAGTATTCAAAATGGGAAGGCAAGGCCTGTGCCATCAGGTCCCCGTTTCCAGCGAACACGCAGCCTACCTCCTTGTGATTTCTCCAAGTAAATATACACTCTAGCTACACACTGGTCCCTTCCCTGAATAACGTTTTCTTGGCACAGAGTTCTCCGTGTAGCCTACTGCCTTTCCAAGGAAAGCTCTAGGTACGCTATCGGGGCTTAGCTTCTTCTAACACCCTGCAGTGTAAGAGGAACATCTGTGCTGTGGTTAAGGCAGAAACGCAAGCCGCCTTTCTCCTGTAAGTATGGGGTCTTAAGGTATGACTCTGTACGAGGAATGCAAAGCAGTTTTGGTTCCTCAGTGCCGCTCAGCCTAGGGCTCTGAGGCAGATTTGCATGGCATGTAGGGCGTTAGAGAACAGAATTCCTGGAGGTGTTGGAGTGCTGAGGAAACCTAGGTCTCCCAAGGAAGAGTGCAGTGTGTTGCCCTACACTCAGCATACACAGAGTGACTGGGAAAGGTTTCCGGGCCTGGATGTTTCTTAGCAGCCTAGTGGAGCCTGCCGGAACTAGGTGTTTTTACAGGGAATAGGGTGCCCACGCGAGGTCCTCGGTGTCTTGAAACCTTACTAACCTTAAAAGAAAACAGACGTAAAGCTAATGTTTCAAGCACTCTGCTCCTAGCTTCCGCTTCGGCAAGCTATTCGAGGCTTTACCTTGAGGAAAGGACTCACGTCAAGTTTCCTTTTAGCTCTAGAGCGTCTCAGGAGGAGCACCAACCCAGGCTATGAAAGCACCCTGTTGATGTAGAGAACACTCGTTCCCTTCCCAGAGCCCTGCCTACAGTGACTAGAGACACGTCCTAAAACTGTTTTTTAGGTAGTTTTAAGGCAGCATGAATGGAGCATTCAAAATGGGAAAGCAAGACCTGTGCCATCAGGTCCCCGTTTCCAGCGAACACGCAGCCTACCTCCTTGTGATTTCTCCAAGGAAATATACACTGTAATTACACACTGGTCCCTGCCCTGAATAACGTTTTCTGGCACGGAGTTTTCCGTGTAGCCAACTGCCTCTCCCAAGGAACGCTCTAGGTACGCTATCGGGGCTTAGCTTCTTCTAAAACCCTGCAGTGTAAGAGGAAGAACTGTGCTGTGGTTAAGGCAGGAACGCAAGCCGACTTTCTCCTGTAAGTATGGGGTCTTAAGGTATGACTCTGTACGAGGAATGCAAAGCAGTTTTGGTTCCTCAGTGCCGCTCAGCCTAGGGCTATGAGGCAGATTTGCATGACATGTAGGGCGTGAGAGAACAGAATTCCTGGAGGTGTTGGAGTGCTGGAGAAACCTAGGTCTCCCAAAGAAGAGTGCAGTGTGTTGCCCTACACTCAGCATACACAGAGTGACTGGGAAAGGTTTCCGGGCCTGGATGTTTCTTAGCAGCCTAGTGGAGCCTGCCGGAACTAGGTGTTTTTACAGGGAATAGGGTGCCCACGCGAGGTCCTCGGTGTCTTGAAACCTTACTAACCTTAAAAGAAAACAGACGTAAAGCTAATGTTTCAAGCACTCTGCTCCTAGCTTCCGCTTCGGCAAGCTATTCGAGGCTTTACCTTGAGGAAAGGACTCACGTCAAGTTTCCTTTTAGCTCTAGAGCGTCTCAGGAGGAGCACCAACCCAGGCTATGAAAGCACCCTGTTGATGTAGAGAACACTCGTTCCCTTCCCAGAGCCCTGCCTACAGTGACTAGAGACACGTCCTAAAACTGTTTTTTAGGTAGTTTCAAGGCAGCATGAATGGAGCATTCAAAATGGGAAAGCAAGAACTGTGCCATCACGTCCCCGTTTCCAGCGAACACGCAGCCTTCCTCCTTGTGATTTCTCCTAAGTAAATACACACTCTAGCTACACACTGGTCCCTTCCCTGAATAACGTTTTCTTGGCACAGAGTTCTCCGTGTAGCCTACTGCCTTTCCCAAGGAAAGCTCTAGGAACGATATCGGGTCTTAGCTTCTTCTAAAACCCTGCCTTGTAAGAGGAAGAACTGTGCTATGGTTAAGGCAGGAATGCAAGCCGACTTTACCCTGTAAGTATGGGGTCTTAAGGTATGACTCTGTACGAGGAAAGCAAAGCTGTTTTGGTTTCTCAGTGCCGCTCAGCCTAGGGCTATGAGGCATATTTGCATGACATGTAGGACGTGAGAGAAGAGATTTCCTGGAGCCGTTGGAGTGCTGAGGAAACCTAGGTCTCCCAAGGAAGAGTGCAGTGTGTTGCCCTACACTCAGCATACACAGAGTGACTGGGAAAGGTTTCCGGGCCTGGATGTTTCTTAGCAGCCTCTTGGAGCCTGCCGATTCTAGGTGTTCTTGCAGGGAATAGGGTGCCCACGCGAGGTCCTCGGTGTCTTGAAACCTTACTAACCTTAAAAGAAAACAGACCTAAAGCTAATGCTTCAAGGACTCTGCTCCAAGCTTCCGCTTCGGCAGGCTATTCGAGGCTTTACCTTGAGGAAAGGACTCACGTCACGTTTCCTTTTAGCTCTAGAGCGTCTCAGGAGGAGCTCCCTCCCAGTCTAGGAAAGCACCCTGTTGATGGAGAGAACACTCGTGCCCTTCCCAAAGCCCTGCCTACAGTGACTAGAGACCCGTCCTAAAACTGTTATTTAGGTAGTTTCAAGGCAGCATGAATTGAGCATTCAAAATGGGAAGGCAAGGCCTGTGCCATCAGGTCCCCGTTTCCAGCGAACACGCAGCCTACCTCCTTGTGATTTCTCCAAGTAAATATACACTCTAGCTACACACTGGTCCCTTCCCTGAATAACGTTTTCTTGGCACAGAGTTCTCCGTGTAGCCTACTGCCTTTCCCAAGGAAAGCTCTAGGTACGCTATCGGGGCTTAGCTTCTTCTAACACCCTGCAGTGTAAGAGGAAGAACTGTGCTGTGGTTAAGGCAGGAACGCAAGCCGACTTTACCCTGTAAGTATGGGGTCTTAAGGTATGACTCTGTACGAGGAATGCAAAGCTGTTTTGGTTTCTCAGTGCCGCTCAGCCTAGGGCTATGAGGCATATTTGCATGACATGTAGGACGTGAGAGAAGAGATTTCCTGGAGCTGTTGGAGTGCTGAGGAAACCTAGGTCTCCCAAGGAAGAGTGCAGTGTGTTGCCCTACACTCAGCATACACAGAGTGACTGGGAAAGGTTTCCGGGCCTGGATGTTTCTTAGCAGCCTAGTGGAGCCTGCCGGTACTAGGTGTTCTTGCAGCGAATAGGGTGCCCACGCGAGGTCCTCCGTGTCCTGAAAGCTTACCAACCTGAAAATATACCTAAAGCTAACGCTTCAAGGACTCTGCTCCAAGCTTCCGCTTCGGCAGGCTATTCGAGGCTTTACCTTGAGGAAAGGACTCACGTCAAGTTTCCTTTTAGCTCTAGAGCGTCTCAGGAGGAGCACCAACCCAGGCTATGAAAGCACCCTGTTGATGTAGAGAACACTCGTTCCCTTTCCAGAGCCCTGCCTACAGTGACTAGAGACACGTCCTAAAACTGTTATTTAGGTAGTTTCAAGGCAGCATGAATTGAGTATTCAAAATGGGAAGGCAAGGCCTGTGCCATCAGGTCCCCGTTTCCAGCGAACACGCAGCCTACCTCCTTGTGATTTCTCCAAGTAAATACACACTCTAGCTACACACTGGTCCCTTCCCTGAATAACGTTTCCTTGGCACAGAGTTCTCCGTGTAGCCTACTGCCTTTCCCAAGGAAAGCTCTAGGTACGCTATCGGGGCTTAGCTTCTTCTAACACCCTGCAGTGTAAGAGGAACATCTGTGCTGTGGTTATGGCAGAAACGCAAGCCGCCTTTCTCCTGTAAGTATGGGGTCTTAAGGTATGACTCTGTACGAGGAATGCAAAGCAGTTTTGGATCCTCAGTGCCGCTCAGCCTAGGGCTATGAGGCAGATTTGCATGGCATGTAGGGCGTTAGAGAACAGATTTCCTGGAGCTTTTGGAGTGCTGAGGAAACCTAGGTCTCCCAAAGAAGAGTGCAGTGTGTTGCCCTACACTCAGCATACACAGAGTGACTGGGAAAGGTTTCCGGGCCTGGATGTTTCTTATCAGCCTAGTGGAGCCTGCTGGTACTACGTGTTCTTGCAGGGAATAGGGTGCCCTCGCGAGGGCCTAGGTGTCTTGAAACCTTACTAACCTTAAAAGAAAACAGAACTAAAGCTAATGCTTCAAGGACTCTGCTCCAAGCTTCCGCTTCGGCAGGCTATTCGAGGCTTTACCTTGAGGAAAGGACTCACGTCAAGTTTCCTTTTAGCTCTAGAGCGTCTCAGGAGGAGCTCCCTCCCAGGCTATGAAAGCACCCTGTTGATGGAGAGAACACTCGTGCCCTTCCCAAAGCCCTGCCTACAGTGACTAGAGACCCGTTCTAAAACTGTTATTTAGGTAGTTTCAAGGCAGCATGAATTCAGCATTCAAAATGGGAAGGCAAGGACTGTGCCATCAGGTCCCCGTTTCCAGCGAACACGCAGCCTACCTCCTTGTGATTTCTCCTAAGTAAATACACACTCTAGCTACACACTGGTCCCTTCCCTGAATAACGTTTTCTTGGCACGGAGTTCTCCGTGTAGCCTACTGCCTCTTCCAAGGAAAGCTCTAGGTACGCTATCGGGGCTTAGCTTCTTCTAAAACCCTGCAGTGTAAGAGGAAGAACTGTGCTGTGGTTAAGGCAGGAACGCAAGCCGACTTTACCCTGTAAGTATGGGGTCTTAAGGTATGACTCTGTACGAGGAATGCAAAGCTGTTTTGGTTTCTCAGTGCCGCTCAGCCTAGGGCTATGAGGCATATTTGCATGACATGTAGGACGTGAGAGAAGAGATTTCCTGGAGCTGTTGGAGTGCTGAGGAAACCTAGGTCTCCCAAGGAAGAGTGCAGTGTGTTGCCCTACACTCAGCATACACAGAGTGACTGGGAAAGGTTTCCGGGCCTGGATGTTTCTTAGCAGCCTAGTGGAGCCTGCCGGTACTAGGTGTTCTTGCAGGGAATAGGGTGCCCACGCGAGGTCCTCCGTGTCCTGAAAGCTTACCAACCTGAAAATATACCTAAAGCTAACGCTTCAAGGACTCTGCTCCAAGCTTCCGCTTCGGCAGGCTATTCGAGGCTTTACCTTGAGGAAAGGACTCACGTCACGTTTCCTTTTAGCTCTAGAGCGTATCAGGAGGAGCTCCCTCCCAGTCTAGGAAAGCACCCTGTTGATGGAGAGAACACTCGTGCCCTTCCCAGAGCCCTGCCTACAGTGACTAGAGACACGTCCTAAAACTGTTATTTAGGGAGTTTCAAGGCAGCATGAATTGAGTATTCAAAATGGGAAGGCAAGGCCTGTGCCATCAGGTCCCCGTTTCCAGCGAACACGCAGCCTACCTCCTTGTGATTTCTCCAAGTAAATACACACTCTAGCTACACACTGGTCCCTTCCCTGAATAACGTTTTCTTGGCACAGAGTTCTCCGTGTAGCCTACTGCCTTTCCCAAGGAAAGCTCTAGGTACGCTATCGGGGCTTAGCTTCTTCTAACACCCTGCAGTGTAAGAGGAACATCTGTGCTGTGGTTAAGGCAGAAACGCAAGCCGCCTTTCTCCTGTAAGTATGGGGTCTTAAGGTATGACTCTGGACGAGGAATGCAAAGCAGTTTTGGTTCCTCAGTGCCGCTCAGCCTAGGGCTCTGAGGCAGATTTGCATGGCATGTTGGACATGAGAGAACAGAATTCCTGGTGGTGTTGGAGTGCTGAAGAAACCTAGGTCTCCCAAAGAAGAGTGCAGTGTGTTGCCCTACACTCAGCATACACAGAGTGACTGGGAAAGGTTTCCGGGCCTGGATGTTTCTTATCAGCCTAGTGGAGCCTGCTGGTACTACGTGTTCTTGCAGGGAATAGGGTGCCCTCGCGAGGGCCTAGGTGTCTTGAAACCTTACTAACCTTAAAAGAAAACAGACCTAAAGCTAATGCTTCAAGGACTCTGCTCCAAGCTTCCGCTTCGGCAGGCTATTGGAGGCTTTACCTTGAGGAAAGGACTCACGTCAAGTTTCCTTTTAGCTCTAGAGCGTCTCAGGAGGAGCTCCCTCCCAGGCTATGAAAGCACCCTGTTGATGGAGAGAACACTCGTGCCCTTCCCAAAGCCCTGCCTACACTGACTAGAGACCCGTTCTAAAACTGTTATTTAGGTAGTTTCAAGGCAGCATGAATTCAGCATTCAAAATGGGAAGGCAAGGACTGTGCCATCAGGTCCCCGTTTCCAGCGAACACGCAGCCTACCTCCTTGTGATTTCTCCAAGTAAATATACACTCTAGCTACACACTGGTCCCTTCCCTGAATAACGTTACCTTGGCACGGAGTTCTCCGTGTAGCCAACTGCCTCTCCCAAGGAACGCCCTAGGTACGCTATCGGAGCTTAGCTTCTTCTAACACCCTGCAGTGTAAGAGGAAAAACTGTGCTTTGGTTACAGCAGGAACGCAAGCCGACTTTCTCCTGTAAGTATGGGTTCTTAAGTTATGACTCTGTACGAGGAATGCAAAGCAGTTTTGCTTTCTCAGTGCCGCTCAACCTAGGGCTAAGAGGCATATTTGCATGACATGTTGGACGTGAGAGAACAGAATTCCTGGTGGTGTTGGAGTGCTGAAGAAACCTAGGTCTCCCAAAGAAGAGTGCAGTGTGTTGCCCTACACTCAGCATACACAGAGTGACTGGGAAAGGTTTCCGGGCCTGGATGTTTCTTAGCAGCCTAGTGGAGCCTGCCGGAACTAAGTGTTCTTGCAGGGAATAGGGTGCCCACGCGAGGTCCTCGGTGTCTTGAAACCTTACTAACCTTAAAAGAAAACAGACCTAAAGCTAATGCTTCAAGGACTCTGCTCCAAGCTTCCGCTTCGGCAGGCTATTCGAGGCTTTACCTTGAGGAAAGGACTCACGTCAAGTTTCCTTTTAGCTCTAGAGCGTCTCAGGAGGAGCTCCCTCGCAGTCTAGGAAAGCACCCTGTTGATGGAGAGAACACTCGTGCCCTTCCCAAAGCCCTGCCTACAGTGACTAGAGACCCGTCCTAAATCTGTTATTTAGGTAGTTTCAAGGCAGCATGAATTGAGTATTCAAAATGGGAAGGCAAGGCCTGTGCCATCAGGTCCCCGTTTCCAGCGAACACGCAGCCTACCTCCTTGTGATTTCTCCAAGTAAATATACACTCTAGCTACACACTGGTCCCTTCCCTGAATAACGTTTTCTTGGCACAGAGTTCTCCGTGTAGCCTACTGCCTTTCCAAGGAAAGCTCTAGGTACGCTATCGGGGCTTAGCTTCTTCTAACACCCTGCAGTGTAAGAGGAACATCTGTGCTGTGGTTAAGGCAGAAACGCAAGCCGCCTTTCTCCTGTAAGTATGGGGTCTTAAGGTATGACTCTGTACGAGGAATGCAAAGCAGTTTTGGTTCCTCAGTGCCGCTCAGCCTAGGGCTCTGAGGCAGATTTGCATGGCATGTAGGGCGTTAGAGAACAGAATTCCTGGAGGTGTTGGAGTGCTGAGGAAACCTAGGTCTCCCAAGGAAGAGTGCAGTGTGTTGCCCTACACTCAGCATACACAGAGTGACTGGGAAAGGTTTCCGGGCCTGGATGTTTCTTAGCAGCCTAGTGGAGCCTGCCGGAACTAGGTGTTTTTACAGGGAATAGGGTGCCCACGCGAGGTCCTCGGTGTCTTGAAACCTTACTAACCTTAAAAGAAAACAGACGTAAAGCTAATGTTTCAAGCACTCTGCTCCTAGCTTCCGCTTCGGCAAGCTATTCGAGGCTTTACCTTGAGGAAAGGACTCACGTCAAGTTTCCTTTTAGCTCTAGAGCGTCTCAGGAGGAGCACCAACCCAGGCTATGAAAGCACCCTGTTGATGTAGAGAACACTCGTTCCCTTCCCAGAGCCCTGCCTACAGTGACTAGAGACACGTCCTAAAACTGTTTTTTAGGTAGTTTTAAGGCAGCATGAATGGAGCATTCAAAATGGGAAAGCAAGACCTGTGCCATCAGGTCCCCGTTTCCAGCGAACACGCAGCCTACCTCCTTGTGATTTCTCCAAGGAAATATACACTGTAATTACACACTGGTCCCTGCCCTGAATAACGTTTTCTGGCACGGAGTTTTCCGTGTAGCCAACTGCCTCTCCCAAGGAACGCTCTAGGTACGCTATCGGGGCTTAGCTTCTTCTAAAACCCTGCAGTGTAAGAGGAAGAACTGTGCTGTGGTTAAGGCAGGAACGCAAGCCGACTTTCTCCTGTAAGTATGGGGTCTTAAGGTATGACTCTGTACGAGGAATGCAAAGCAGTTTTGGTTCCTCAGTGCCGCTCAGCCTAGGGCTATGAGGCAGATTTGCATGACATGTAGGGCGTGAGAGAACAGAATTCCTGGAGGTGTTGGAGTGCTGGAGAAACCTAGGTCTCCCAAAGAAGAGTGCAGTGTGTTGCCCTACACTCAGCATACACAGAGTGACTGGGAAAGGTTTCCGGGCCTGGATGTTTCTTAGCAGCCTAGTGGAGCCTGCCGGAACTAGGTGTTTTTACAGGGAATAGGGTGCCCACGCGAGGTCCTCGGTGTCTTGAAACCTTACTAACCTTAAAAGAAAACAGACGTAAAGCTAATGTTTCAAGCACTCTGCTCCTAGCTTCCGCTTCGGCAAGCTATTCGAGGCTTTACCTTGAGGAAAGGACTCACGTCAAGTTTCCTTTTAGCTCTAGAGCGTCTCAGGAGGAGCACCAACCCAGGCTATGAAAGCACCCTGTTGATGTAGAGAACACTCGTTCCCTTCCCAGAGCCCTGCCTACAGTGACTAGAGACACGTCCTAAAACTGTTTTTTAGGTAGTTTCAAGGCAGCATGAATGGAGCATTCAAAATGGGAAAGCAAGAACTGTGCCATCACGTCCCCGTTTCCAGCGAACACGCAGCCTTCCTCCTTGTGATTTCTCCTAAGTAAATACACACTCTAGCTACACACTGGTCCCTTCCCTGAATAACGTTTTCTTGGCACAGAGTTCTCCGTGTAGCCTACTGCCTTTCCCAAGGAAAGCTCTAGGAACGATATCGGGTCTTAGCTTCTTCTAAAACCCTGCCTTGTAAGAGGAAGAACTGTGCTATGGTTAAGGCAGGAATGCAAGCCGACTTTACCCTGTAAGTATGGGGTCTTAAGGTATGACTCTGTACGAGGAAAGCAAAGCTGTTTTGGTTTCTCAGTGCCGCTCAGCCTAGGGCTATGAGGCATATTTGCATGACATGTAGGACGTGAGAGAAGAGATTTCCTGGAGCCGTTGGAGTGCTGAGGAAACCTAGGTCTCCCAAGGAAGAGTGCAGTGTGTTGCCCTACACTCAGCATACACAGAGTGACTGGGAAAGGTTTCCGGGCCTGGATGTTTCTTAGCAGCCTCTTGGAGCCTGCCGATTCTAGGTGTTCTTGCAGGGAATAGGGTGCCCACGCGAGGTCCTCGGTGTCTTGAAACCTTACTAACCTTAAAAGAAAACAGACCTAAAGCTAATGCTTCAAGGACTCTGCTCCAAGCTTCCGCTTCGGCAGGCTATTCGAGGCTTTACCTTGAGGAAAGGACTCACGTCAAGTTTCCTTTTAGCTCTAGAGCGTCTCAGGAGCAGCTCCCTCCCAGGCTATGAAAGCACCCTGTTGATGTAGAGAACACTCGTGCCCTTCACAAAGCCCTCCCTACAGTGACTAGAGACCCGTCCTAAAACTGTTATTTAGGTAGTTTCAAGGCAGCATGAATTGAGCATTCAAAATGGGAAGGCAAGGCCTGTGCCATCAGGTCCCCGTTTCCGGCGAACACGCAGCCTACCTCCTTGCGATTTCTCCAAGTAAATATACACTCTAGCTACACACTGGTCCCTTTCCTGAATAATGTTTTCTTGGCACGGAATTCTCTGTGTAGCCAACTGCGTCTCCCAAAGAACGCTCTAGGTACGCTACCGGGTTTTAGCTTCTTCTAAAACCCTGCAGTGTAAGAGGAAGAACTGTCTGTGCTCTGGTTAAGGCAGGAATGCAAGCCGGCTTTCTCCTGTATGTATGGGGTCTTAAGGTATGACTCTGTACGAGGAATGCAAAGCAGTTTTGGTTTCTCAGTGCTGCTCAGCCTAGGGCTATGAGGCAGATTTGCATGACATGTAGGACGTGAGAGAACAGATTTCCTGGAGATTTTGGAGTGCTGAGGAAACCTAAGTCTCCCAAGGAAGAGTGCAGTGTGTTGCCCTACACTCAGCATACACAGAGTGACTGGGAAAGGTTTCCGGGCCTGGATGTTTCTTAGCAGCCTAGTGGAGCCTGCGGGAACTAGGTGTTCTTGCAGGGAATATGGTGCCCACGCGAGGTCCTCGGTGTCTTGAAACCTTACTAACCTTAAAAGAAAACAGACCTAAAGCTAATGCTTCAAGCACTCTGCTCCAATCTTCCTCTTCGGCAGGCTATTCGAGGCTTTACCTTGAGGAAAGGACTCACGTCACGTTTCCTTTTAGTTCTAGACAGTCTCAGGAGGAGCTCCCTCCCAGGCTATGAAAGCACCCTGTTGATGTAGAGAACACTCGTTTCCTTCACAAAGCCCTGCCTACAGTGAGTAGAGACCCGTCCTAAAACTGTTATTTAGGTAGTTTCAAGGCAGCATGAATGGAGCATTCAAAATGGGAAGGCAAGGCCTGTGCCATCAGGTCCCCGTTTCCGGCGAACACGCAGCCTACCTCCGTGAGATTTCTACTAAGTAAATATACACTCTAGCTACACACTGGTCCCTTCCCTGAATAACGTTACCTTGGCACGGTGTTCTCCGTGTAGCCAACTGCCTCTCCCAAGGAACGCACTAGGTACGCTATCGGGGCTTAGCTTCTTCTAAAACCCTGCAGTGTAAGAGGAAGAAATGTGCTGTGGTTAAGGCAGGAATGCAAGCCGACTTTACCCTGTAAGTATGGGGTCTTAAGGTATGACTCTGTACGAGGAATGCAAAGCTGTTTTGGTTTCTCAGTGCCGCTCAGCCTAGGGCTATGAGGCATATTTGCATGACATGTAGGACATGAGAGAAGAGATTTCCTGGAGCTGTTGGAGTGCTGAGGAAATCCAGCTCTCCCAAGGAAGAGTGCAGTGTGTTGCCCTACACTCAGCATACACAGAGTGACTGGGAAAGTTTTCCGGGCCTGGATGTTTCTTAGCAGCCTAGTGGAGCCTGCCGGAGCTAGGTGTTCTTACAGGGAATAGGGTGCCCACGCGAGGTCCTCGGTGTCCTGAAAGCTTACCAACCTGAAAACATACCTAAAGCTAATGCTTCAAGGACTCTGCTCCAAGCTTCCGCTTCGGCAGGCTATTCGAGGCTTTACCTTGAGGAAAGGACTCACGTCAAGTTTCCTTTTAGCTCTAGAGCGTCTCAGGAGGAGCACCAACCCAGGCTATGAAAGCACCCTGTTGATGTAGAGAACACTCGTTCCCTTCCCAGAGCCCTGCCTACAGTGGCTAGAGACACGTCCTAAAACTGTTTTTTAGGTAGTTTTAAGGCAGCATGAATGGAGCATTCAAAATGGGAAAGCAAGACCTGTGCCATCAGGTCCACGTTTCCAGCGAACACGCAGCCTACCTCCTGGTGATTTCTCCAGGTAAATATACACTGTAGCTACACACTGGTCCCTGCCCTGAATAACGTTACCTTGACACGGAGTTCTCCGTGTAGCCAACTGCCTCTCCCAAGGAACGCTGTAGGTACGCTATCGGGGCTTAGCTTCTTCTAACACCCTGCAGTGTAAGAGGAACATCTGTGCTGTGGTTAAGGCAGAAACGTAAGCCGACTTTCTCCTGTAAGTATGGGGTCTTAAGGTATGACTCTGTACGAGGAATGCAAAGCAGTTTTGGTTCCTCAGTGCCGCTCAGCCTAGGGCTATGAGGCAGATTTGCATGACATGTAGGGTGTGAGAGAACAGATTTCCCGGAGCTTTTGGAGTGCTGAGGAAACCTAGGTCTCCCAAGGAAGAGTGCAGTGTGTTGCCCTACACTCAGCATACACAGAGTGACTGGGAAAGGTTTCTGGGCCTGGATGTTTCTTAGCAGCCTAGTGGAGCCTGCCGGAACTAGGTGTTCTTGCAGGGAATAGGGTGCCCACGCGAGGTCCTCGGTGTCTTGAAACCTTACTAACCTTAAAAGAAAACAGACGTAAAGCTAATGCTTCAAGCACTCTGCTCCAAGCTTCCGCTTCGGCAGGCTATTCGAGGCTTTACCTTGAGGAAAGGACTCACGTCAAGTTTCCTTTTAGCTCTAGAGCGTCTCAGGAAGAGCTCCCTCCCAGGCTATGAAAGCACCCTGTTGATGGAGAGAACACTCGTGCCCTTCCCAAAGCCCTGCCTACAGTGACTAGACACCCGTCCTAAAACTGTTATTTAGGTAGTTTCAAGGCAGCATGAATTGAGCATTCAAAATGGGAAGGCAAGGCCTGTGCCATCAGGTCCCCGTTTCCAGCGAACACGCAGCCTACCTCCTTGAGATTTCTTCTATGTAAATACACACTCTAGCTACACACTGGTCCCTTCCCTGAATAACGTTTTCTTGGCACAGAGTTCTCCGTGTAGCCTACTGCCTTTCCCAAGGAAAGCTCTAGGAACGATATCGGGTCTTAGCTTCTTCTAAAACCCTGCCTTGTAAGAGGAAGAACTGTGCTGTGGTTAAGGCAGGAATGCAAGCCGACTTTACCCTGTAAGTATGGGGTCTTAAGGTATGACTCTGTACGAGGAAAGCAAAGCTGTTTTGGTTTCTCAGTGCCGCTCAGCCTAGGGCTATGAGGCATATTTGCATGACATGTAGGACGTGAGAGAAGAGATTTCCTGGAGCCGTTGGAGTGCTGAGGAAACCTAGGTATCCCAAGGAAGAGTGCAGTGTGTTGCCCTACACTCAGCATACACATAGTGACTGGGAAAGGTTTCCGGGCCTGGATGTTTCTTAGCAGCCTCTTGGAGCCTGCCGATTCTAGGTGTTCTTGCAGGGAATAGGGTGCCCACGCGAGGTCCTCGGTGTCCTGAAAGCTTACCAACCTGAAAACATACCTAAAGCTAATGCTTCAAGGACTCTGCTCCAAGCTTCCACTTCGGCAGGCTATTCGAGGCTTTACCTTGAGGAAAGGACTCACGTCAAGTTTCCTTTTAGCCCTAGAGCGTCTCAGGAGGAGCACCAACCCAGGCTAGGAAAGCACCCTGTTGATGTAGAGAACACTCGTTCCCTTCCCAGAGCCCTGCCTACAGTGACTAGAGACACGTCCTAAAACGGTTTTTTAGGTAGTTTTAAGGCAGCATGAATGGAGCATTCAAAATGGGAAAGCAAGACCTGTGCCATCAGGTCCCCGTTTCCAGCGAACATGCAGCCTACCTCCTTGTGATTTCTCCAAGGAAATATACACTGTAGCTACACACTGGTCCCTGCCCTGAATAACGTTTTCTTGGCACGGAGTTTTCCGTGTAGCCAACTGCCTCTCCCAAGGAACGCTCTAGGTACGCTATCGGGGCTTAGCTTCTTCTAACACCCTGCAGTGTAAGAAGAACATCTGTGCTGTGGTTAAGGCAGAAACGCAAGCCGACTTTCTCCTGTAAGTATGGGGTCTTAAGGTATGACTCTGGACGAGGAATGCAAAGCAGTTTTGGTTCCTCAGTGCCGCTCAGCCTAGGGCTATGAGGCAGATTTGCATGACATGTAGGGTGTGAGAGAACAGATTTCCCGGAGCTTTTGGAGTGCTGAGGAAACCTAGGTCTCCCAAGGAAGAGTGCAGTGTGTTGCCCTACACTCAGCATACACAGAGTGACTGGGAAAGGTTTCCGGGCCTGGATGTTTCTTAGCAGCCTAGTGGAGCCTGCCGGAACTAGGTGTTCTTAAAGGGAATAGGGTGCCCACGCGAGGTCCTCGGTGTCTTGAAACCTTACTAACCTTAAAAGAAAACAGACCTAAAGCTAATGCTTCAAGGACTCTGCTCCAAGCTTCCGCTTCGGCAGGCTATTCGAGGCTTTACCTTGAGGAAAGGACTCACGTCAAGTTTCCTTTTAGCTCTAGAGCGTCTCAGGAGGAGCACCAACCCAGGCTATGAAAGCACCCTGTTGATGTAGAGAACACTCGTTCCCTTCCCAGAGCCCTGCCTACAGTGACTAGAGACACGTCCTAAAACTGTTTTTTAGGTAGTTTTAAGGCAGCATGAATGGAGCATTCAAAATGGGAAAGCAAGACCTGTGCCATCAGGTCCCCGTTTCCAGCGAACACGCAGCCTACCTCCTTGTGATTTCTCCAAGGAAATATACACTGTAGCTACACACTGGTCCCTGCCCTGAATAACGTTTTCTTGGCACGGAGTTTTCCGTGTAGCCAACTGCCTCTCACAAGGAACGCTCTAGGTACTCTATCGGGGCTTAGCTTTTTCTAAAACCCTGCAGTGTAAGAGGAACATCTGTGCTGTGGTTAAGGCAGGAACGCAAGCCGACTTTCTCCTGTAAGTATGGGGTCTTAAGGTATGACTCTGTACGAGGAATGCAAAGCAGTTTTGGTTCCTCAGTGCCGCTCAGCCTAGGGCTATGAGGCAGATTTGCATGACATGTAGGGCGTGAGAGAACAGAATTCCTAGAGGTGTTGGAGTGCTGAAGAAACCTAGGTCTCCCAAAGAAGAGTGCAGTGTGTTGCCCTACACTCAGCATACACAGAGTGACTGGGAAAGGTTTCCGGGCCTGGATGTTTCTTAGCAGCCTAGTGGAGCCTGCCGGTACTAGGTGTTCTTGCAGGGAATAGGGTGCCCACGCGAGGTCCTCGGTGTCTTGAAACCTTACTAACCTTAAAAGAAAACAGACCTAAAGCTAATGTTTCAAGGACTCTGCTCCAAGCTTCCGCTTCGGCAGGCTATTCGAGGCTTTACCTTGAGGAAAGGACTCACGTCAAGTTTCCTTTTAGCTCTAGAGCGTCTCAGGAGGAGCTCCCTCCCAGGCTATGAAAGCACCCTGTTGATGGAGAGAACACTCGTGCCCTTCCCAAAGCCCTGCCTACAGTGACTAGAGACACGTCCTAAAACTGTTATTTAGGTAGTTTCAAGGCAGCATGAATTGAGTATTCAAAATGGGAAGGCAAGGCCTGTGCCATCAGGTCCCCGTTTCCAGCGAACACGCAGCCTACCTCCTTGTGATTTCTCCTAAGTAAATACACACTCTAGCTACACACTGGTCCCTTCCCTGAATAACGTTTTCTTGGCACAGAGTTCTCCGTGTAGCCTACTGCCTTTCCCAAGGAAAGCTCTAGGAACGATATCGGGTCTTAGCTTCTTCTAAAACCCTGCCTTGTAAGAGGAAGAACTGTGCTGTGGTTAAGGCAGGAATGCAAGCCGACTTTACCCTGTAAGTATGGGGTCTTAAGGTATGACTCTGTACGAGGAAAGCAAAGCTGTTTTGGTTTCTCAGTGCCGCTCAGCCTAGGGCTATGAGGCATATTTGCATGACATGTAGGACGTGAGAGAAGAGATTTCCTGGAGCCGTTGGAGTGCTGAGGAAACCTAGGTATCCCAAGGAAGAGTGCAGTGTGTTGCCCTACACTCAGCATACACAGAGTGACTGGGAAAGGTTTCCGGGCCTGGATGTTTCTTAGCAGCCTCTTGGAGCCTGCCGATTCTAGGTGTTCTTGCAGGGAATAGGGTGCCCACGCGAGGTCCTCGGTGTCCTGAAAGCTTACCAACCTGAAAACATACCTAAAGCTAATGCTTCAAGGACTCTGCTCCAAGCTTCCACTTCGGCAGGCTATTCGAGGCTTTACCTTGAGGAAAGGACTCACGTCAAGTTTCCTTTTAGCCCTAGAGCGTCTCAGGAGGAGCACCAACCCAGGCTATGAAAGCACCCTGTTGATGTAGAGAACACTCGTTCCCTTCCCAGAGCCCTGCCTACAGTGACTAGAGACACGTCCTAAAACGGTTTTTTAGGTAGTTTTAAGGCAGCGTGAATGGAGCATTCAAAATGGGAAAGCAAGACCTGTGCCATCAGGTCCCCGTTTCCAGCGAACATGCAGCCTACCTCCTTGTGATTTCTCCAAGGAAATATACACTGTAGCTACACACTGGTCCCTGCCCTGAATAACGTTTTCTTGGCACGGAGTTTTCCGTGTAGCCAACTGCCTCTCCCAAGGAACGCTCTAGGTACGCTATCGGGGCTTAGCTCCTTCTAACACCCTGCAGTGTAAGAGGAACATCTGTGCTGTGGTTAAGGCAGAAACGCAAGCCGACTTTCTCCTGTAAGTATGGGGTCTTAAGGTATGACTCTGGACGAGGAATGCAAAGCAGTTTTGGTTCCTCAGTGCCGCTCAGCCTAGGGCTATGAGGCAGATTTGCATGACATGTAGGGCGTGAGAGAACAGAATTCCTGGAGGTGTTGGAGTGCTGGAGAAACCTAGGTCTCCCAAAGAAGAGTGCAGTGTGTTGCCCTACACTCAGCATACACAGAGTGACTGGGAAAGGTTTCCGGGCCTGGATGTTTCTTAGCAGCCTAGTGGAGCCTGCCGGAACTAGGTGTTCTTGCAGGGAATAGGGTGCCCACGCGAGGTCCTCGGTGTCTTGAAACCTTACTAACCTTAAAAGAAAACAGACCTAAAGCTAATGCTTCAAGGACTCTGCTCCAAGCTTCCGCTTCGGCAGGCTATTCGAGGCTTTACCTTGAGGAAAGGACTCACGTCAAGTTTCCTTTTAGCTCTAGAGCGTCTCAGGAGGAGCACCAACCCAGGCTATGAAAGCACCCTGTTGATGTAGAGAACACTCGTTCCCTTCCCAGAGCCCTGCCTACAGTGACTAGAGACACGTCCTAAAACTGTTTTTTAGGTAGTTTTAAGGCAGCATGAATGGAGCATTCAAAATGGGAAAGCAAGACCTGTGCCATCAGGTCCCCGTTTCCAGCGAACATGCAGCCTACCTCCTTGTGATTTCTCCAAGGAAATATACACTGTAGCTACACACTGGTCCCTGCCCTGAATAACGTTTTCTTGGCACGGAGTTTTCCGTGTAGCCAACTGCC
Source organism: Balaenoptera borealis (assembly GCF_965194805.1). Taxonomy (NCBI): domain Eukaryota; kingdom Metazoa; phylum Chordata; class Mammalia; order Artiodactyla; family Balaenopteridae; genus Balaenoptera; species Balaenoptera borealis. The sequence goes on from NW_028123088.1 coordinate 181,615, forward strand.
TCTCACAAGGAACGCTCTAGGTACTCTATCGGGGCTTAGCTTTTTCTAAAACCCTGCAGTGTAAGAGGAACATCTGTGCTGTGGTTAAGGCAGGAACGCAAGCCGACTTTCTCCTGTAAGTATGGGGTCTTAAGGTATGACTCTGTACGAGGAATGCAAAGCAGTTTTGGTTCCTCAGTGCCGCTCAGCCTAGGGCTATGAGGCAGATTTGCATGACATGTAGGGCGTGAGAGAACAGAATTCCTGGAGGTGTTGGAGTGCTGAAGAAACCTAGGTCTCCCAAAGAAGAGTGCAGTGTGTTGCCCTACACTCAGCATACACAGAATGACTGGGAAAGGTTTCCGGGCCTGGATGTTTCTTAGCAGCCTAGTGGAGCCTGCCGGAACTAGGTGTTCTTGCAGGGAATAGGGTGCCCACGCGAGGTCCTCGGTGTCTTGAAACCTTACTAACCTTTAAAGAAAACAGACCTAAAGCTAATGCTTCAAGGACTCTGCTCCAAGCTTCCGCTTCGGCAGGCTATTCGAGGCTTTACCTTGAGGAAAGGACTCACGTCAAGTTTCCTTTTAGCTCTAGAGCGTCTCAGGAGGAGCTCCCTCCCAGGCTATGAAAGCACCCTGTTGATGGAGAGAACACTCGTGCCCTTCCCAAAGCCCTGCCTACAGTGACTAGAGACACGTCCTAAAACTGTTATTTAGGTAGTTTCAAGGCAGCATGAATTGAGCATTCAAAATGGGAAGGCAAGGCCTGTGCCATCAGGTCCCCGTTTCCAGCGAACACGCAGCCTACCTCCTTGTGATTTCTCCAAGTAAATATACACTCTAGCTACACACTGGTCCCTTCCCTGAATAACGTTTTCTTGGCACAGAGTTCTCCGTGTAGCCTACTGCCTTTCCCAAGGAAAGCTCTAGGTACGCTATCGGGGCTTAGCTTCTTCTAACACCCTGCAGTGTAAGAGGAACATCTGTGCTGTGGTTAAGGCAGAAACGCAAGCCGCCTTTCTCCTGTAAGTATGGGGTCTTAAGGTATGACTCTGTACGAGGAATGCAAAGCAGTTTTGGTCCCTCAGTGCCGCTCAGCCTAGGGCTCTGAGGCAGATTTGCATGGCATGTAGGGCGTTAGAGAACAGAATTCCTGGAGGTGTTGGAGTGCTGAGGAAACCTAGGTCTCCCAAGGAAGAGTGCAGTGTGTTGCCCTACACTCAGCATACACAGAGTGACTGGGAAAGGTTTCCGGGCCTGGATGTTCCTTAGCAGCCTAGTGGAGCCTGCCGGAACTCGGTGTTCTTGCAGGGAATAGGGTGCCCACGCGAGGTCCTCGGTGTCTTGAAACCTTACTAACCTTAAAAGAAAACAGACCTAAAGCTAATGCTTCAAGCACTCTGCTCCAAGCTTCCGCTTCGGCAGGCTATTGGAGGCTTTACCTTGAGGAAAGGACTCACGTCAAGTTTCCTTTTAGCTCTAGAGCGTCTCAGGAGGAGCTCCCTCCCAGGCTATGAAAGCACCCTGTTGATGGAGAGAACACTCGTGCCCTTCCAAAGCCCTGCCTACACTGACTAGAGACCCGTTCTAAAACTGTTATTTAGGTAGTTTCAAGGCAGCATGAATTCAGCATTCAAAATGGGAAGGCAAGGCCTGTGCCATCAGGTCCCCGTTTCCAGCGAACACGCAGCCTACCTCCTTGTGATTTCTCCAAGTAAATATACACTCTAGCTACACACTGGTCCCTTCCCTGAATAACGTTACCTTGGCACGGAGTTCTCCGTGTAGCCAACTGCCTCTCCCAAGGAACGCCCTAGGTACGCTATCGGAGCTTAGCTTCTTCTAACACCCTGCAGTGTAAGAGGAAGAACTGTGCTTTGGTTACAGCAGGAACGCAAGCCGACTTTCTCCTGTAAGTATGGGTTCTTAAGTTATGACTCTGTACGAGGAATGCAAAGCAGTTTTGGTTTCTCAGTGCCGCTCAGCCTAGGGCTATGAGGCATATTTGCATGACATCTAGGACGTGAGAGAAGAGATTTCCTGGAGCTGTTGGAGTGCTGAGGAAACCTAGGTCTCCCAAGGAAGAGTGCAGTGTGTTGCCCTACACTCAGCATACACAGAGTGACTGGGAAAGGTTTCCGGGCCTGGATGTTTCTTAGCAGCCTAGTGGAGCCTGCCGGTACTAGGTGTTCTTGCAGGGAATAGGGTGCCCACGCGAGGTCCTCCGTGTCCTGAAAGCTTACCAACCTGAAAATATACCTAAAGCTAACGCTTCAAGGACTCTGCTCCAAGCTTCCGCTTCGGCAGGCTATTCGAGGCTTTACCTTGAGGAAAGGACTCACGTCAAGTTTCCTTTTAGCTCTAGAGCGTCTCAGGAGGAGCACCAACCCAGGCTATGAAAGCACCCTGTTGATGTAGAGAACACTCGTTCCCTTCCCAGAGCCCTGCCTACAGTGACTAGAGACACGTCCTAAAACTGTTATTTAGGTAGTTTCAAGGCAGCATGAATTGAGTATTCAAAATGGGAAGGCAAGGCCTGTGCCATCAGGTCCCCGTTTCCAGCGAACACGCAGCCTACCTCCTTGTGATTTCTCCAAGTAAATACACACTCTAGCTACACACTGGTCCCTTCCCTGAATAACGTTTCCTTGGCACAGAGTTCTCCGTGTAGCCTACTGCCTTTCCCAAGGAAAGCTCTAGGTACGCTATCGGGGCTTAGCTTCTTCTAACACCCTGCAGTGTAAGAGGAACATCTGTGCTGTGGTTAAGGCAGAAACGCAAGCCGCCTTTCTCCTGTAAGTATGGGGTCTTAAGGTATGACTCTGTACGAGGAATGCAAAGCAGTTTTGGATCCTCAGTGCCGCTCAGCCTAGGGCTATGAGGCAGATTTGCATGGCATGTAGGGCGTTAGAGAACAGATTTCCTGGAGCTTTTGGAGTGCTGAGGAAACCTAGGTCTCCCAAAGAAGAGTGCAGTGTGTTGCCCTACACTCAGCATACACAGAGTGACTGGGAAAGGTTTCCGGGCCTGGATGTTTCTTATCAGCCTAGTGGAGCCTGCTGGTACTACGTGTTCTTGCAGGGAATAGGGTGCCCTCGCGAGGGCCTAGGTGTCTTGAAACCTTACTAACCTTAAAAGAAAACAGACCTAAAGCTAATGCTTCAAGGACTCTGCTCCAAGCTTCCGCTTCGGCAGGCTATTCGAGGCTTTACCTTGAGGAAAGGACTCACGTCAAGTTTCCTTTTAGCTCTAGAGCGTCTCAGGAGGAGCTCCCTCCCAGGCTATGAAAGCACCCTGTTGATGGAGAGAACACTCGTGCCCTTCCCAAAGCCCTGCCTACAGTGACTAGAGACCCGTTCTAAAACTGTTATTTAGGTAGTTTCAAGGCAGCATGAATTCAGCATTCAAAATGGGAAGGCAAGGACTGTGCCATCAGGTCCCCGTTTCCAGCGAACACGCAGCCTACCTCCTTGTGATTTCTCCAAGTAAATATACACTCTAGCTACACACTGGTCCCTTCCCTGAATAACGTTACCTTGGCACGGAGTTCTCCGTGTAGCCAACTGCCTCTCCCAAGGAACGCCCTAGGTACGCTATCGGAGCTTAGCTTCTTCTAACACCCTGCAGTGTAAGAGGAAAAACTGTGCTTTGCTTACAGCAGGAACGCAAGCCGACTTTCTCCTGTAAGTATGGGGTCTTAAGGTATGACTCTGTACGAGGAATGCAAAGCAGTTTTGGTTCCTCAGTGCCGCTCAGCCTAGGGCTATGAGGCAGATTTGCATGGCATGTAGGGCGTTAGAGAACAGAATTCCTGGAGGTGTTGGAGTGCTAAGGAAACCTAGGTCTCCCAAGGAAGAGTGCAGTGTGTTGCCCTACACTCAGCATACACAGAGTGACTGGGAAAGGTTTCCGGGCCTGGATGTTTCTTAGCAGCCTAGTGGAGCCTGCCGGAACTCGGTGTTCTTGCAGGGAATAGGGTGCCCACGCGAGGTCCTCGGTGTCTTGAAACCTTACTAACCTTAAAAGAAAACAGACCTAAAGCTAATGCTTCAAGCACTCTGCTCCAAGCTTCCGCTTCGGCAGGCTATTCGAGGCTTTACCTTGAGGAAAGGACTCACGTCAAGTTTCCTTTTAGCTCTAGAGCGTCTCAGGAGGAGCACCAACCCAGGCTATGAAAGCACCCTGTTGATGTAGAGAACACTCGTTCCCTTCCCAGAGCCCTGCCTACAGTGACTAGAGACACGTCCTAAAACTGTTTTTTAGGTAGTTTTAAGGCAGCATGAATGGAGCATTCAAAATGGGAAAGCAAGACCTGTGCCATCAGGTCCCCGTTTCCAGCGAACATGCAGCCTACCTCCTTGTGATTTCTCCAAGGAAATATACACTGTAGCTACACACTGGTCCCTGCCCTGAATAACGTTTTCTTGGCACGGAGTTTTCCGTGTAGCCAACTGCCTCTCCCAAGGAACGCTCTAGGTACGCTATCGGGGCTGAGCTTCTTCTAACACCCTGCAGTGTAAGAGGAACATCTGTGCTGTGGTTAAGGCAGGAACGCAAGCCGACTTTCTCCTGTAAGTATGGGGTCTTAAGGTATGACTCTGTACGAGGAACGCAAAGCAGTTTTGGTTTCTCAGTGCCGCTCAACCTAGGGCTAAGAGGCATATTTGCATGACTTGTTGGACGTGAGAGAACAGAATTCCTGGTGGTGTTGGAGTGCTGAAGAAACCTAGGTCTCCCAAAGAAGAGTGCAGTGTGTTGCCCTACACTCAGCATACACAGAGTGACTGGGAAAGGTTTCCGGGCCTGGATGTTTCTTAGCAGCCTAGTGGAGCCTGCCGGAACTCGGTGTTCTTGCAGGGAATAGGGTGCCCACGCGAGGTCCTCGGTGTCTTGAAACCTTACTAACCTTAAAAGAAAACAGACCTAAAGCTAATGCTTCAAGCACTCTGCTCCAAGCTTCCGCTTCGGCAGGCTATTCGAGGCTTTACCTTGAGGAAAGGACTCACGTCAAGTTTCCTTTTAGCTCTAGAGCGTCTCAGGAGGAGCACCAACCCAGGCTATGAAAGCACCCTGTTGATGTAGAGAACACTCGTTCCCTTCCCAGAGCCCTGCCTACAGTGACTAGAGACACGTCCTAAAACTGTTTTTTAGGTAGTTTTAAGGCAGCATGAATGGAGCATTCAAAATGGGAAAGCAAGACCTGTGCCATCAGGTCCCCGTTTCCAGCGAACATGCAGCCTACCTCCTTGTGATTTCTCCAAGGAAATATACACTGTAACTACACACTGGTCCCTGCCCTGAATAACGTTTTCTTGGCACGGAGTTTTCCGTGTAGCCAACTGCCTCTCCCAAGGAACGCTCTAGGTACGCTATCGGGGCTTAGCTTCTTCTAACACCCTGCAGTGTAAGAGGAACATCTGTGCTGTGGTTAAGGCAGGAACGCAAGCCGACTTTCTCCTGTAAGTATGGGGTCTTAAGGTATGACTCTGTACGAGGAATGCAAAGCAGTTTTGGTTTCTCAGTGCCGCTCAACCTAGGGCTAAGAGGCATATTTGCATGACATGTTGGACGTGAGAGAACAGAATTCCTGGTGGTGTTGGAGTGCTGAAGAAACCTAGGTCTCCCAAAGAAGAGTGCAGTGTGTTGCCCTACACTCAGCATACACAGAGTGACTGGGAAAGGTTTCCGGGCCTGGATGTTTCTTAGCAGCCTAGTGGAGCCTGCCGGAACTAGGTGTTCTTGCAGGGAATAGGGTGCCCACGCGAGGTCCTCGGTGTCTTGAAACCTTACTAACCTTAAAAGAAAACAGACCTAAAGCTAATGCTTCAAGCACTCTGCTCCAAGCTTCCGCTTCGGCAGGCTATTGGAGGCTTTACCTTGAGGAAAGGACTCACGTCAAGTTTCCTTTTAGCTCTAGAGCGTCTCAGGAGGAGCACCAACCCAGGCTATGAAAGCACCCTGTTGATGTAGAGAACACTCGTTCCCTTCCCAATGCCCTGCCTACAGTGACTAGAGACACGTCCTAAAACTGTTTTTTAGGTAGTTTTAAGGCAGCATGAATGGAGCATTCAAAATGGGAAAGCAAGGACTGTGCCATCAGGTCCCCGTTTCCAGCGAACATGCAGCCTACCTCCTTGTGATTTCTCCAAGGAAATATACACTGTAGCTACACACTGGTCCCTGCCCTGAATAACGTTTTCTTGGCACGGAGTTTTCCGTGTAGCCAACTGCCTCTCCCAAGGAACGCTCTAGGTACGCTATCGGGGCTTAGCTTCTTCTAACACCCTGCAGTGTAAGAGGAAGAACTGTGCTGTGGTTAAGGCAGGAACGCAAGCTGACTTTACCCTGTAAGTATGGGGTCTTAAGGTATGACTCTGTACGAGGAATGCAAAGCAGTTTTGGTTCCTCAGTGCCGCTCAGCCTAGGGCTATGAGGCAGATTTGCATGACATGTAGGGCGTGAGAGAACAGAATTCCTGGAGGTGTTGGAGTGCTGAAGAAACCTAGGTCTCCCAAAGAAGAGTGCAGTGTGTTGCCCTACACTCAGCATACACAGAGTGACTGGGAAAGGTTTCCGGGCCTGGATGTTTCTTAGCAGCCTAGTGGAGCCTGCCGGAACTAGGTGTTTTTACAGGGAATAGGGTGCCCACGCGAGGTCCTCGGTGTCTTGAAACCTTACTAACCTTAAAAGAAAACAGACCTAAAGCTAATGCTTCAAGGACTCTGCTCCAAGCTTCCGCTTCGGCAGGCTATTCGAGGCTTTACCTTGAGGAAAGGACTCACGTCAAGTTTCCTTTTAGCTCTAGAGCGTCTCAGGAGGAGCACCAACCCAGGCTATGAAAGCACCCTGTTGATGTAGAGAACACTCGTTCCCTTCCCAGAGCCCTGCCTACAGTGACTAGAGACACGTCCTAAAACTGTTTTTTAGGTAGTTTTAAGGCAGCATGAATGGAGCATTCAAAATGGGAAAGCAAGACCTGTGCCATCAGGTCCCCGTTTCCAGCGAACACGCAGCCTACCTCCTTGTGATTTCTCCAAGGAAATATACACTGTAGCTACACACTGGTCCCTGCCCTGAATAACGTTTTCTTGGCACGGAGTTTTCCGTGTAGCCAACTGCCTCTCACAAGGAACGCTCTAGGTACTCTATCGGGGCTTAGCTTTTTCTAAAACCCTGCAGTGTAAGAGGAACATCTGTGCTGTGGTTAAGGCAGGAACGCAAGCCGACTTTCTCCTGTAAGTATGGGGTCTTAAGGTATGACTCTGTACGAGGAATGCAAAGCAGTTTTGGTTCCTCAGTGCCGCTCAGCCTAGGGCTATGAGGCAGATTTGCATGACATGTAGGGCGTGAGAGAACAGAATTCCTGGAGGTGTTGGAGTGCTGAAGAAACCTAGGTCTCCCAAAGAAGAGTGCAGTGTGTTGCCCTACACTCAGCATACACAGAGTGACTGGGAAAGGTTTCCGGGCCTGGATGTTTCTTAGCAGCCTAGTGGAGCCTGCCGGAACTAGGTGTTCTTGCAGGGAATAGGGTGCCCACGCGAGGTCCTCGGTGTCTTGAAACCTTACTAACCTTTAAAGAAAACAGACCTAAAGCTAATGCTTCAAGGACTCTGCTCCAAGCTTCCGCTTCGGCAGGCTATTCGAGGCTTTACCTTGAGGAAAGGACTCACGTCAAGTTTCCTTTTAGCTCTAGAGCGTCTCAGGAGGAGCTCCCTCCCAGGCTATGAAAGCACCCTGTTGATGGAGAGAACACTCGTGCCCTTCCCAAAGCCCTGCCTACAGTGACAAGAGACCAGTCCTAAAACTGTTATTTAGGTAGTTTCAAGGCAGCATGAATGGAGTATTCAAAATGGGAAGGCAAGGCCTGTGCCATCAGGTCCCCGTTTCCAGCGAACACGCAGCCTACCTCCTTGTGATTTCTCCTAAGTAAATACACACTCTAGCTACACACTGGTCCCTTCCCTGAATAACGTTTTCTTGGCACGGAGTTCTCCGTGTAGCCTACTGCCTCTTCCAAGGAAAGCTCTAGGTACGCTATCGGGGCTTAGCTTCTTCTAAAACCCTGCAGTGTAAGAGGAAGAACTGTGCTGTGGTTAAGGCAGGAACGCAAGCCGACTTTACCCTGTAAGTATGGGGTCTTAAGGTATGACTCTGTACGAGGAATGCAAAGCAGTTTTGGTCCCTCAGTGCCGCTCAGCCTAGGGCTATGAGGCATATTTGCATGACATGTAGGACGTGAGAGAAGAGATTTCCTGGAGCTGTTGGAGTGCTGAGGAAACCTAGGTCTCCCAAAGAAGAGTGCAGTGTGTTGCCCTACACTCAGCATACACAGAGTGACTGGGAAAGGTTTCCGGGCCTGGATGTTTCTTAGCAGCCTAGTGGAGCCTGCCGGTACTAGGTGTTCTTGCAGGGAATAGGGTGCCCACGCGAGGTCCTCCGTGTCCTGAAAGCTTACCAACCTGAAAATATACCTAAAGCTAACGCTTCAAGGACTCTGCTCCAAGCTTCCGCTTCGGCAGGCTATTCGAGGCTTTACCTTGAGGAAAGGACTCACGTCACGTTTCCTTTTAGCTCTAGAGCGTCTCAGGAGGAGCTCCCTCCCAGTCTAGGAAAGCACCCTGTTGATGGAGAGAACACTCGTGCCCTTCCCAGAGCCCTGCCTACAGTGACTAGAGACACGTCCTAAAACTGTTATTTAGGTAGTTTCAAGGCAGCATGAATTGAGTATTCAAAATGGGAAGGCAAGGCCTGTGCCATCAGGTCCCCGTTTCCAGCGAACACGCAGCCTACCTCCTTGTGATTTCTCCAAGTAAATACACACTCTAGCTACACACTGGTCCCTTCCCTGAATAACGTTTTCTTGGCACAGAGTTCTCCGTGTAGCCTACTGCCTTTCCCAAGGAAAGCTCTAGGTACGCTATCGGGGCTTAGCTTCTTCTAACACCCTGCAGTGTAAGAGGAACATCTGTGCTGTGGTTAAGGCAGAAACGCAAGCCGCCTTTCTCCTGTAAGTATGGGGTCTTAAGGTATGACTCTGGACGAGGAATGCAAAGCAGTTTTGGTTCCTCAGTGCCGCTCAGCCTAGGGCTCTGAGGCAGATTTGCATGGCATGTTGGACATGAGAGAACAGAATTCCTGGTGGTGATGGAGTGCTGAAGAAACCTAGGTCTCCCAAAGAACAGTGCAGTGTGTTGCCCTACACTCAGCATACACAGAGTGACTGGGAAAGGTTTCCGGGCCTGGATGTTTCTTATCAGCCTAGTGGAGCCTGCTGGTACTACGTGTTCTTGCAGGGAATAGGGTGCCCTCGCGAGGGCCTAGGTGTCTTGAAACCTTACTAACCTTAAAAGAAAGCAGACCTAAAGCTAATGCTTCAAGGACTCTGCTCCAAGCTTCCGCTTCGGCAGGCTATTCGAGGCTTTACCTTGAGGAAAGGACTCACGTCAAGTTTCCTTTTAGCTCTAGAGCGTCTCAGGAGGAGCTCCCTCCCAGGCTATGAAAGCACCCTGTTGATGGAGAGAACACTCGTGCCCTTCCCAAAGCCCTGCCTACAGTGACTAGAGACCCGTTCTAAAACTGTTATTTAGGTAGTTTCAAGGCAGCATGAATTCAGCATTCAAAATGGGAAGGCAAGGACTGTGCCATCAGGTCCCCGTTTCCAGCGAACACGCAGCCTACCTCCTTGTGATTTCTCCAAGTAAATATACACTCTAGCTACACACTGGTCCCTTCCCTGAATAACGTTACCTTGGCACGGAGTTCTCCGTGTAGCCAACTGCCTCTCCCAAGGAACGCCCTAGGTACGCTATCGGAGCTTAGCTTCTTCTAACACCCTGCAGTGTAAGAGGAAAAACTGTGCTTTGCTTACAGCAGGAACGCAAGCCGACTTTCTCCTGTAAGTATGGGGTCTTAAGGTATGACTCTGTACGAGGAATGCAAAGCAGTTTTGGTTCCTCAGTGCCGCTCAGCCTAGGGCTCTGAGGCAGATTTGCATGGCATGTAGGGCGTTAGAGAACAGAATTCCTGGAGGTGTTGGAGTGCTAAGGAAACCTAGGTCTCCCAAGGAAGAGTGCAGTGTGTTGCCCTACACTCAGCATACACAGAGTGACTGGGAAAGGTTTCCGGGCCTGGATGTTCCTTAGCAGCCTAGTGGAGCCTGCCGGAACTCGGTGTTCTTGCAGGGAATAGGGTGCCCAAGCGAGGTCCTCGGTGTCTTGAAACCTTACTAACCTTAAAAGAAAACAGACCTAAAGCTAATGCTTCAAGCACTCTGCTCCAAGCTTCCGCTTCGGCAGGCTATTGGAGGCTTTACCTTGAGGAAAGGACTCACGTCAAGTTTCCTTTTAGCTCTAGAGCGTCTCAGGAGGAGCACCAACCCAGGCTATGAAAGCACCCTGTTGATGTAGAGAACACTCGTTCCCTTCCCAGAGCCCTGCCTACAGTGACTAGAGACACGTTCTAAAACTGTTATTTAGGTAGTTTCAAGGCAGCATGAATTCAGCATTCAAAATGGGAAGGCAAGGACTGTGCCATCAGGTCCCCGTTTCCAGCGAACACGCAGCCTACCTCCTTGTGATTCCTCCAAGTAAATATACACTCTAGCTACACACTGGTCCCTTCCCTGAATAACGTTACCTTGGCACGGAGTTCTCCGTGTAGCCAACTGCCTCTCCCAAGGAACGCCCTAGGTACGCTATCGGAGCTTAGCTTCTTCTAACACCCTGCAGTGTAAGAGGAAAAACTGTGCTTTGGTTACAGCAGGAACGCAAGCCGACTTTCTCCTGTAAGTATGGGTTCTTAAGTTATGACTCTGTACGAGGAATGCAAAGCAGTTTTGGTTTCTCAGTGCCGCTCAACCTAGGGCTAAGAGGCATATTTGCATGACATGTTGGACGTGAGAGAACAGAATTCTTGGTGGTGTTGGAGTGCTGAAGAAACCTAGGTCTCCCAAAGAAGAGTGCAGTGTGTTGCCCTACACTCAGCATACACAGAGTGACTGGGAAAGGTTTCCGGGCCTGGATGTTTCTTAGCAGCCTAGTGGAGCCTGCCGGAACTAAGTGTTCTTGCAGGGAATAGGGTGCCCACGCGAGGTCCTCGGTGTCTTGAAACCTTACTAACCTTAAAAGAAAACAGACCTAAAGCTAATGCTTCAAGGACTCTGCTCCAAGCTTCCGCTTCGGCAGGCTATTCGAGGCTTTACCTTGAGGAAAGGACTCACGTCAAGTTTCCTTTTAGCTCTAGAGCGTCTCAGGAGGAGCTCCCTCCCAGTCTAGGAAAGCACCCTGTTGATGGAGAGAACACTCGTGCCCTTCCCAAAGCCCTGCCTACAGTGACTAGAGACCCGTCCTAAATCTGTTATTTAGGTAGTTTCAAGGCAGCATGAATTGAGCATTCAAAATGGGAAGGCAAGGCCTGTGCCATCAGGTCCCCGTTTCCAGCGAACACGCAGCCTACCTCCTTGTGATTTCTCCAAGTAAATATACACTCTAGCTACACACTGGTCCCTTCCCTGAATAACGTTTTCTTGGCACAGAGTTCTCCGTGTAGCCTACTGCCTTTCCCAAGGAAAGCTCTAGGTACGCTATCGGGGCTTAGCTTCTTCTAACACCCTGCAGTGTAAGAGGAACATCTGTGCTGTGGTTAAGGCAGAAACGCAAGCCGCCTTTCTCCTGTAAGTATGGGGTCTTAAGGTATGACTCTGTACGAGGAATGCAAAGCAGTTTTGGTCCCTCAGTGCCGCTCAGCCTAGGGCTCTGAGGCAGATTTGCATGGCATGTAGGGCGTTAGAGAACAGAATTCCTGGAGGTGTTGGAGTGCTGAGGAAACCTAGGTCTCCCAAGGAAGAGTGCAGTGTGTTGCCCTACACTCAGCATACACAGAGTGACTGGGAAAGGTTTCCGGGCCTGGATGTTCCTTAGCAGCCTAGTGGAGCCTGCCGGAACTCGGTGTTCTTGCAGGGAATAGGGTGCCCACGCGAGGTCCTCGGTGTCTTGAAACCTTACTAACCTTAAAAGAAAACAGACCTAAAGCTAATGCTTCAAGCACTCTGCTCCAAGCTTCCGCTTCGGCAGGCTATTGGAGGCTTTACCTTGAGGAAAGGACTCACGTCAAGTTTCCTTTTAGCTCTAGAGCGTCTCAGGAGGAGCACCAACCCAGGCTATGAAAGCACCCTGTTGATGTAGAGAACACTCGTTCCCTTCCCAGAGCCCTGCCTACAGTGACTAGAGACACGTCCTAAAACTGTTTTTTAGGTAGTTTTAAGGCAGCATGAATGGAGCATTCAAAATGGGAAAGCAAGACCTGTGCCATCAGGTCCCCGTTTCCAGCGAACATGCAGCCTACCTCCTTGTGATTTCTCCAAGGAAATATACACTGTAACTACACACTGGTCCCTGCCCTGAATAACGTTTTCTTGGCACGGAGTTTTCCGTGTAGCCAACTGCCTCTCCCAAGGAACGCTCTAGGTACGCTATCGGGGCATAGCTTCTTCTAACACCCTGCAGTGTAAGAGGAACATCTGTGCTGTGGTTAAGGCAGGAACGCAAGCCGACTTTCTCCTGTAAGTATGGGGTCTTAAGGTATGACTCTGTACGAGGAATGCAAAGCAGTTTTGGTTCCTCAGTGCCGCTCAGCCTAGGGCTATGAGGCAGATTTGCATGACATGTAGGGCGTGAGAGAACAGAATTCCTGGAGGTGTTGGAGTGCTGAAGAAACCTAGGTCTCCCAAAGAAGAGTGCAGTGTGTTGCCCTACACTCAGCATACACAGAGTGACTGGGAAAGGTTTCCGGGCCTGGATGTTTCTTAGCAGCCTAGTGGAGCCTGCCGGAACTAGGTGTTTTTATAGGGAATAGGGTCCCCACGCGAGGTCCTCGGTGTCTTGAAACCTTACTAACCTTAAAAGAAAACAGACGTAAAGCTAATGTTTCAAGCACTCTGCTCCAAGCTTCCGCTTCGGCAAGCTATTCGAGGCTTTACCTTGAGGAAAGGACTCACGTCAAGTTTCCTTTTAGCTCTAGAGCGTCTCAGGAGGAGCTCCCTCCCAGGCTATGAAAGCACCCTGTTGATGGAGAGAACACTCGTGCCCTTCCCAAAGCCCTGCCTACACTGACTAGAGACCCGTTCTAAAACTGTTATTTAGGTAGTTTCAAGGCAGCATGAATTCAGCATTCAAAATGGGAAGGCAAGGCCTGTGCCATCAGGTCCCCGTTTCCAGCGAACACGCAGCCTACCTCCTTGTGATTTCTCCAAGTAAATATACACTCTAGCTACACACTGGTCCCTTCCCTGAATAACGTTACCTTGGCACGGAGTTCTCCGTGTAGCCAACTGCCTCTCCCAAGGAACGCCCTAGGTACGCTATCGGAGCTTAGCTTCTTCTAACACCCTGCAGTGTAAGAGGAAGAACTGTGCTTTGGTTACAGCAGGAACGCAAGCCGACTTTCTCCTGTAAGTATGGGTTCTTAAGTTATGACTCTGTACGAGGAATGCAAAGCAGTTTTGGTTTCTCAGTGCCGCTCAGCCTAGGGCTATGAGGCATATTTGCATGACATCTAGGACGTGAGAGAAGAGATTTCCTGGAGCTGTTGGAGTGCTGAGGAAACCTAGGTCTCCCAAGGAAGAGTGCAGTGTGTTGCCCTACACTCAGCATACACAGAGTGACTGGGAAAGGTTTCCGGGCCTGGATGTTTCTTAGCAGCCTAGTGGAGCCTGCCGGTACTAGGTGTTCTTGCAGGGAATAGGGTGCCCACGCGAGGTCCTCCGTGTCCTGAAAGCTTACCAACCTGAAAATATACCTAAAGCTAACGCTTAAAGGACTCTGCTCCAAGCTTCCGCTTCGGCAGGCTATTCGAGGCTTTACCTTGAGGAAAGGACTCACGTCAAGTTTCCTTTTAGCTCTAGAGCGTCTCAGGAGGAGCTCCCTCCCAGGCTATGAAAGCACCCTGTTGATGGAGAGAACACTCGTGCCCTTCCCAAAGCCCTGCCTACAGTGACTAGAGACCCGTTCTAAAACTGTTATTTAGGTAGTTTCAAGGCAGCATGAATTCAGCATTCAAAATGGGAAGGCAAGGACTGTGCCATCAGGTCCCCGTTTCCAGCGAACACGCAGCCTACCTCCTTGTGATTTCTCCAGGTAAATATACACTCTAGCTACACACTGGTCCCTTCCCTGAATAACGTTACCTTGGCACGGAGTTCTCCGTGTAGCCAACTGCCTCTCCCAAGGAACGCCCTAGGTACGCTATCGGAGCTTAGCTTCTTCTAACACCCTGCAGTGTAAGAGGAAAAACTGTGCTTTGCTTACAGCAGGAACGCAAGCCGACTTTCTCCTGTAAGTATGGGTTCTTAAGTTATGACTCTGTACGAGGAATGCAAAGCAGTTTTGCTTTCTCAGTGCCGCTCAACCTAGGGCTAAGAGGCATATTTGCATGACATGTTGGACGTGAGAGAACAGAATTCCTGGTGGTGTTGGAGTGCTGAAGAAACCTAGGTCTCCCAAAGAAGAGTGCAGTGTGTTGCCCTACACTCAGCATACACAGAGTGACTGGGAAAGGTTTCCGGGCCTGGATGTTTCTTAGCAGCCTAGTGGAGCCTGCCGGAACTAAGTGTTCTTGCAGGGAATAGGGTGCCCACGCGAGGTCCTCGGTGTCTTGAAACCTTACTAACCTTAAAAGAAAACAGACCTAAAGCTAATGCTTCAAGGACTCTGCTCCAAGCTTCCGCTTCGGCAGGCTATTCGAGGCTTTACCTTGAGGAAAGGACTCACGTCAAGTTTCCTTTTAGCTCTAGAGCGTCTCAGGAGGAGCTCCCTCGCAGTCTAGGAAAGCACCCTGTTGATGGAGAGAACACTCGTGCCCTTCCCAAAGCCCTGCCTACAGTGACTAGAGACCCGTCCTAAATCTGTTATTTAGGTAGTTTCAAGGCAGCATGAATTGAGCATTCAAAATGGGAAGGCAAGGCCTGTGCCATCAGGTCCCCGTTTCCAGCGAACACGCAGCCTACCTCCTTGTGATTTCTCCAAGTAAATATACACTCTAGCTACACACTGGTCCCTTCCCTGAATAACGTTTTCTTGGCACAGAGTTCTCCGTGTAGCCTACTGCCTCTCCCAAGGAACGCTCTAGGTACGCTATCGGGGCTTAGCTTCTTCTAAAACCCTGCAGTGTAAGAGGAAGAACTGTGCTGTGGTTAAGGCAGGAACGCAAGCCGACTTTCTCCTGTAAGTATGGGGTCTTAAGGTATGACTCTGTACGAGGAATGCAAAGCAGTTTTGGTTCCTCAGTGCCGCTCAGCCTAGGGCTATGAGGCAGATTTGCATGACATGTAGGGCGTGAGAGAACAGAATTCCTGGAGGTGTTGGAGTGCTGGAGAAACCTAGGTCTCCCAAAGAAGAGTGCAGTGTGTTGCCCTACACTCAGCATACACAGAGTGACTGGGAAAGGTTTCCGGGCCTGGATGTTTCTTAGCAGCCTAGTGGAGCCTGCCGGAACTAGGTGTTTTTACAGGGAATAGGGTGCCCACGCGAGGTCCTCGGTGTCTTGAAACCTTACTAACCTTAAAAGAAAACAGACGTAAAGCTAATGTTTCAAGCACTCTGCTCCTAGCTTCCGCTTCGGCAAGCTATTCGAGGCTTTACCTTGAGGAAAGGACTCACGTCAAGTTTCCTTTTAGCTCTAGAGCGTCTCAGGAGGAGCACCAACCCAGGCTATGAAAGCACCCTGTTGATGTAGAGAACACTCGTTCCCTTCCCAGAGCCCTGCCTACAGTGACTAGAGACACGTCCTAAAACTGTTTTTTAGGTAGTTTCAAGGCAGCATGAATGGAGCATTCAAAATGGGAAAGCAAGAACTGTGCCATCACGTCCCCGTTTCCAGCGAACACGCAGCCTTCCTCCTTGTGATTTCTCCTAAGTAAATACACACTCTAGCTACACACTGGTCCCTTCCCTGAATAACGTTTTCTTGGCACAGAGTTCTCCGTGTAGCCTACTGCCTTTCCCAAGGAAAGCTCTAAGAACGATATCGGGTCTTAGCTTCTTCTAAAACCCTGCCTTGTAAGAGGAAGAACTGTGCTATGGTTAAGGCAGGAATGCAAGCCGACTTTACCCTGTAAGTATGGGGTCTTAAGGTATGACTCTGTACGAGGAAAGCAAAGCTGTTTTGGTTTCTCAGTGCCGCTCAGCCTAGGGCTATGAGGCATATTTGCATGACATGTAGGACGTGAGAGAAGAGATTTCCTGGAGCCGTTGGAGTGCTGAGGAAACCTAGGTCTCCCAAGGAAGAGTGCAGTGTGTTGCCCTACACTCAGCATACACAGAGTGACTGGGAAAGGTTTCCGGGCCTGGATGTTTCTTAGCAGCCTAGTGGAGCCTGCCGATTCTAGGTGTTCTTGCAGGGAATAGGGTGCCCACGCGAGGTCCTCGGTGTCTTGAAACCTTACTAACCTTAAAAGAAAACAGACCTAAAGCTAATGCTTCAAGGACTCTGCTCCAAGCTTCCGCTTCGGCAGGCTATTCGAGGCTTTACCTTGAGGAAAGGACTCACGTCACGTTTCCTTTTAGCTCTAGAGCGTCTCAGGAGGAGCTCCCTCCCAGTCTAGGAAAGCACCCTGTTGATGGAGAGAACACTCGTGCCCTTCCCAAAGCCCTGCCTACAGTGACTAGAGACCCGTCCTAAAACTGTTATTTAGGTAGTTTCAAGGCAGCATGAATTGAGCATTCAAAATGGGAAGGCAAGGCCTGTGCCATCAGGTCCCCGTTTCCAGCGAACACGCAGCCTACCTCCTTGTGATTTCTCCAAGTAAATATACACTCTAGCTACACACTGGTCCCTTCCCTGAATAACGTTTTCTTGGCACAGAGTTCTCCGTGTAGCCTACTGCCTTTCCCAAGGAAAGCTCTAGGTACGCTATCGGGGCTTAGCTTCTTCTAACACCCTGCAGTGTAAGAGGAAGAACTGTGCTGTGGTTAAGGCAGGAACGCAAGCCGACTTTACCCTGTAAGTATGGGGTCTTAAGGTATGACTCTGTACGAGGAATGCAAAGCTGTTTTGGTTTCTCAGTGCCGCTCAGCCTAGGGCTATGAGGCATATTTGCATGACATGTAGGACGTGAGAGAAGAGATTTCCTGGAGGTGTTGGAGTGCTGGAGAAACCTAGGTCTCCCAAGGAAGAGTGCAGTGTGTTGCCCTACACTCAGCATACACAGAGTGACTGGGAAAGGTTTCCGGGCCTGGATGTTTCTTAGCAGCCTAGTGGAGCCTGCCGGTACTAGGTGTTCTTGCAGCGAATAGGGTGCCCACGCGAGGTCCTCCGTGTCCTGAAAGCTTACCAACCTGAAAATATACCTAAAGCTAACGCTTCAAGGACTCTGCTCCAAGCTTCCGCTTCGGCAGGCTATTCGAGGCTTTACCTTGAGGAAAGGACTCACGTCAAGTTTCCTTTTAGCTCTAGAGCGTCTCAGGAGGAGCACCAACCCAGGCTATGAAAGCACCCTGTTGATGTAGAGAACACTCGTTCCCTTTCCAGAGCCCTGCCTACAGTGACTAGAGACACGTCCTAAAACTGTTATTTAGGTAGTTTCAAGGCAGCATGAATTGAGTATTCAAAATGGGAAGGCAAGGCCTGTGCCATCAGGTCCCCGTTTCCAGCGAACACGCAGCCTACCTCCTTGTGATTTCTCCAAGTAAATACACACTCTAGCTACACACTGGTCCCTTCCCTGAATAACGTTTCCTTGGCACAGAGTTCTCCGTGTAGCCTACTGCCTTTCCCAAGGAAAGCTCTAGGTACGCTATCGGGGCTTAGCTTCTTCTAACACCCTGCAGTGTAAGAGGAACATCTGTGCTGTGGTTAAGGCAGAAACGCAAGCCGCCTTTCTCCTGTAAGTATGGGGTCTTAAGGTATGACTCTGTACGAGGAATGCAAAGCAGTTTTGGATCCTCAGTGCCGCTCAGCCTAGGGCTATGAGGCAGATTTGCATGGCATGTAGGGCGTTAGAGAACAGATTTCCTGGAGCTTTTGGAGTGCTGAGGAAACCTAGGTCTCCCAAAGAAGAGTGCAGTGTGTTGCCCTACACTCAGCATACACAGAGTGACTGGGAAAGGTTTCCGGGCCTGGATGTTTCTTATCAGCCTAGTGGAGCCTGCTGGTACTACGTGTTCTTGCAGGGAATAGGGTGCCCTCGCGAGGGCCTAGGTGTCTTGAAACCTTACTAACCTTAAAAGAAAACAGAACTAAAGCTAATGCTTCAAGGACTCTGCTCCAAGCTTCCGCTTCGGCAGGCTATTCGAGGCTTTACCTTGAGGAAAGGACTCACGTCAAGTTTCCTTTTAGCTCTAGAGCGTCTCAGGAGGAGCTCCCTCCCAGGCTATGAAAGCACCCTGTTGATGGAGAGAACACTCGTGCCCTTCCCAAAGCCCTGCCTACAGTGACTAGAGACCCGTTCTAAAACTGTTATTTAGGTAGTTTCAAGGCAGCATGAATTCAGCATTCAAAATGGGAAGGCAAGGACTGTGCCATCAGGTCCCCGTTTCCAGCGAACACGCAGCCTACCTCCTTGTGATTTCTCCTAAGTAAATACACACTCTAGCTACACACTGGTCCCTTCCCTGAATAACGTTTTCTTGGCACGGAGTTCTCCGTGTAGCCTACTGCCTCTTCCAAGGAAAGCTCTAGGTACGCTATCGGGGCTTAGCTTCTTCTAAAACCCTGCAGTGTAAGAGGAAGAACTGTGCTGTGGTTAAGGCAGGAACGCAAGCCGACTTTACCCTGTAAGTATGGGGTCTTAAGGTATGACTCTGTACGAGGAATGCAAAGCTGTTTTGGTTTCTCAGTGCCGCTCAGCCTAGGGCTATGAGGCATATTTGCATGACATGTAGGACGTGAGAGAAGAGATTTCCTGGAGCTGTTGGAGTGCTGAGGAAACCTAGGTCTCCCAAGGAAGAGTGCAGTGTGTTGCCCTACACTCAGCATACACAGAGTGACTGGGAAAGGTTTCCGGGCCTGGATGTTTCTTAGCAGCCTAGTGGAGCCTGCCGGTACTAGGTGTTCTTGCAGGGAATAGGGTGCCCACGCGAGGTCCTCCGTGTCCTGAAAGCTTACCAACCTGAAAATATACCTAAAGCTAACGCTTCAAGGACTCTGCTCCAAGCTTCCGCTTCGGCAGGCTATTCGAGGCTTTACCTTGAGGAAAGGACTCACGTCACGTTTCCTTTTAGCTCTAGAGCGTATCAGGAGGAGCTCCCTCCCAGTCTAGGAAAGCACCCTGTTGATGGAGAGAACACTCGTGCCCTTCCCAGAGCCCTGCCTACAGTGACTAGAGACACGTCCTAAAACTGTTATTTAGGGAGTTTCAAGGCAGCATGAATTGAGTATTCAAAATGGGAAGGCAAGGCCTGTGCCATCAGGTCCCCGTTTCCAGCGAACACGCAGCCTACCTCCTTGTGATTTCTCCAAGTAAATACACACTCTAGCTACACACTGGTCCCTTCCCTGAATAACGTTTTCTTGGCACAGAGTTCTCCGTGTAGCCTACTGCCTTTCCCAAGGAAAGCTCTAGGTACGCTATCGGGGCTTAGCTTCTTCTAACACCCTGCAGTGTAAGAGGAACATCTGTGCTGTGGTTAAGGCAGAAACGCAAGCCGCCTTTCTCCTGTAAGTATGGGGTCTTAAGGTATGACTCTGGACGAGGAATGCAAAGCAGTTTTGGTTCCTCAGTGCCGCTCAGCCTAGGGCTCTGAGGCAGATTTGCATGGCATGTTGGACATGAGAGAACAGAATTCCTGGTGGTGTTGGAGTGCTGAAGAAACCTAGGTCTCCCAAAGAAGAGTGCAGTGTGTTGCCCTACACTCAGCATACACAGAGTGACTGGGAAAGGTTTCCGGGCCTGGATGTTTCTTATCAGCCTAGTGGAGCCTGCTGGTACTACGTGTTCTTGCAGGGAATAGGGTGCCCTCGCGAGGGCCTAGGTGTCTTGAAACCTTACTAACCTTAAAAGAAAACAGACCTAAAGCTAATGCTTCAAGGACTCTGCTCCAAGCTTCCGCTTCGGCAGGCTATTGGAGGCTTTACCTTGAGGAAAGGACTCACGTCAAGTTTCCTTTTAGCTCTAGAGCGTCTCAGGAGGAGCTCCCTCCCAGGCTATGAAAGCACCCTGTTGATGGAGAGAACACTCGTGCCCTTCCCAAAGCCCTGCCTACACTGACTAGAGACCCGTTCTAAAACTGTTATTTAGGTAGTTTCAAGGCAGCATGAATTCAGCATTCAAAATGGGAAGGCAAGGACTGTGCCATCAGGTCCCCGTTTCCAGCGAACACGCAGCCTACCTCCTTGTGATTTCTCCAAGTAAATATACACTCTAGCTACACACTGGTCCCTTCCCTGAATAACGTTACCTTGGCACGGAGTTCTCCGTGTAGCCAACTGCCTCTCCCAAGGAACGCCCTAGGTACGCTATCGGAGCTTAGCTTCTTCTAACACCCTGCAGTGTAAGAGGAAAAACTGTGCTTTGGTTACAGCAGGAACGCAAGCCGACTTTCTCCTGTAAGTATGGGTTCTTAAGTTATGACTCTGTACGAGGAATGCAAAGCAGTTTTGCTTTCTCAGTGCCGCTCAACCTAGGGCTAAGAGGCATATTTGCATGACATGTTGGACGTGAGAGAACAGAATTCCTGGTGGTGTTGGAGTGCTGAAGAAACCTAGGTCTCCCAAAGAAGAGTGCAGTGTGTTGCCCTACACTCAGCATACACAGAGTGACTGGGAAAGGTTTCCGGGCCTGGATGTTTCTTAGCAGCCTAGTGGAGCCTGCCGGAACTAAGTGTTCTTGCAGGGAATAGGGTGCCCACGCGAGGTCCTCGGTGTCTTGAAACCTTACTAACCTTAAAAGAAAACAGACCTAAAGCTAATGCTTCAAGGACTCTGCTCCAAGCTTCCGCTTCGGCAGGCTATTCGAGGCTTTACCTTGAGGAAAGGACTCACGTCAAGTTTCCTTTTAGCTCTAGAGCGTCTCAGGAGGAGCTCCCTCGCAGTCTAGGAAAGCACCCTGTTGATGGAGAGAACACTCGTGCCCTTCCCAAAGCCCTGCCTACAGTGACTAGAGACCCGTCCTAAATCTGTTATTTAGGTAGTTTCAAGGCAGCATGAATTGAGTATTCAAAATGGGAAGGCAAGGCCTGTGCCATCAGGTCCCCGTTTCCAGCGAACACGCAGCCTACCTCCTTGTGATTTCTCCAAGTAAATATACACTCTAGCTACACACTGGTCCCTTCCCTGAATAACGTTTTCTTGGCACAGAGTTCTCCGTGTAGCCTACTGCCTTTCCAAGGAAAGCTCTAGGTACGCTATCGGGGCTTAGCTTCTTCTAACACCCTGCAGTGTAAGAGGAACATCTGTGCTGTGGTTAAGGCAGAAACGCAAGCCGCCTTTCTCCTGTAAGTATGGGGTCTTAAGGTATGACTCTGTACGAGGAATGCAAAGCAGTTTTGGTTCCTCAGTGCCGCTCAGCCTAGGGCTCTGAGGCAGATTTGCATGGCATGTAGGGCGTTAGAGAACAGAATTCCTGGAGGTGTTGGAGTGCTGAGGAAACCTAGGTCTCCCAAGGAAGAGTGCAGTGTGTTGCCCTACACTCAGCATACACAGAGTGACTGGGAAAGGTTTCCGGGCCTGGATGTTTCTTAGCAGCCTAGTGGAGCCTGCCGGAACTAGGTGTTTTTACAGGGAATAGGGTGCCCACGCGAGGTCCTCGGTGTCTTGAAACCTTACTAACCTTAAAAGAAAACAGACGTAAAGCTAATGTTTCAAGCACTCTGCTCCTAGCTTCCGCTTCGGCAAGCTATTCGAGGCTTTACCTTGAGGAAAGGACTCACGTCAAGTTTCCTTTTAGCTCTAGAGCGTCTCAGGAGGAGCACCAACCCAGGCTATGAAAGCACCCTGTTGATGTAGAGAACACTCGTTCCCTTCCCAGAGCCCTGCCTACAGTGACTAGAGACACGTCCTAAAACTGTTTTTTAGGTAGTTTTAAGGCAGCATGAATGGAGCATTCAAAATGGGAAAGCAAGACCTGTGCCATCAGGTCCCCGTTTCCAGCGAACACGCAGCCTACCTCCTTGTGATTTCTCCAAGGAAATATACACTGTAATTACACACTGGTCCCTGCCCTGAATAACGTTTTCTGGCACGGAGTTTTCCGTGTAGCCAACTGCCTCTCCCAAGGAACGCTCTAGGTACGCTATCGGGGCTTAGCTTCTTCTAAAACCCTGCAGTGTAAGAGGAAGAACTGTGCTGTGGTTAAGGCAGGAACGCAAGCCGACTTTCTCCTGTAAGTATGGGGTCTTAAGGTATGACTCTGTACGAGGAATGCAAAGCAGTTTTGGTTCCTCAGTGCCGCTCAGCCTAGGGCTATGAGGCAGATTTGCATGACATGTAGGGCGTGAGAGAACAGAATTCCTGGAGGTGTTGGAGTGCTGGAGAAACCTAGGTCTCCCAAAGAAGAGTGCAGTGTGTTGCCCTACACTCAGCATACACAGAGTGACTGGGAAAGGTTTCCGGGCCTGGATGTTTCTTAGCAGCCTAGTGGAGCCTGCCGGAACTAGGTGTTTTTACAGGGAATAGGGTGCCCACGCGAGGTCCTCGGTGTCTTGAAACCTTACTAACCTTAAAAGAAAACAGACGTAAAGCTAATGTTTCAAGCACTCTGCTCCTAGCTTCCGCTTCGGCAAGCTATTCGAGGCTTTACCTTGAGGAAAGGACTCACGTCAAGTTTCCTTTTAGCTCTAGAGCGTCTCAGGAGGAGCACCAACCCAGGCTATGAAAGCACCCTGTTGATGTAGAGAACACTCGTTCCCTTCCCAGAGCCCTGCCTACAGTGACTAGAGACACGTCCTAAAACTGTTTTTTAGGTAGTTTCAAGGCAGCATGAATGGAGCATTCAAAATGGGAAAGCAAGAACTGTGCCATCACGTCCCCGTTTCCAGCGAACACGCAGCCTTCCTCCTTGTGATTTCTCCTAAGTAAATACACACTCTAGCTACACACTGGTCCCTTCCCTGAATAACGTTTTCTTGGCACAGAGTTCTCCGTGTAGCCTACTGCCTTTCCCAAGGAAAGCTCTAGGAACGATATCGGGTCTTAGCTTCTTCTAAAACCCTGCCTTGTAAGAGGAAGAACTGTGCTATGGTTAAGGCAGGAATGCAAGCCGACTTTACCCTGTAAGTATGGGGTCTTAAGGTATGACTCTGTACGAGGAAAGCAAAGCTGTTTTGGTTTCTCAGTGCCGCTCAGCCTAGGGCTATGAGGCATATTTGCATGACATGTAGGACGTGAGAGAAGAGATTTCCTGGAGCCGTTGGAGTGCTGAGGAAACCTAGGTCTCCCAAGGAAGAGTGCAGTGTGTTGCCCTACACTCAGCATACACAGAGTGACTGGGAAAGGTTTCCGGGCCTGGATGTTTCTTAGCAGCCTCTTGGAGCCTGCCGATTCTAGGTGTTCTTGCAGGGAATAGGGTGCCCACGCGAGGTCCTCGGTGTCTTGAAACCTTACTAACCTTAAAAGAAAACAGACCTAAAGCTAATGCTTCAAGGACTCTGCTCCAAGCTTCCGCTTCGGCAGGCTATTCGAGGCTTTACCTTGAGGAAAGGACTCACGTCACGTTTCCTTTTAGCTCTAGAGCGTCTCAGGAGGAGCTCCCTCCCAGTCTAGGAAAGCACCCTGTTGATGGAGAGAACACTCGTGCCCTTCCCAAAGCCCTGCCTACAGTGACTAGAGACCCGTCCTAAAACTGTTATTTAGGTAGTTTCAAGGCAGCATGAATTGAGCATTCAAAATGGGAAGGCAAGGCCTGTGCCATCAGGTCCCCGTTTCCAGCGAACACGCAGCCTACCTCCTTGTGATTTCTCCAAGTAAATATACACTCTAGCTACACACTGGTCCCTTCCCTGAATAACGTTTTCTTGGCACAGAGTTCTCCGTGTAGCCTACTGCCTTTCCCAAGGAAAGCTCTAGGTACGCTATCGGGGCTTAGCTTCTTCTAACACCCTGCAGTGTAAGAGGAAGAACTGTGCTGTGGTTAAGGCAGGAACGCAAGCCGACTTTACCCTGTAAGTATGGGGTCTTAAGGTATGACTCTGTACGAGGAATGCAAAGCTGTTTTGGTTTCTCAGTGCCGCTCAGCCTAGGGCTATGAGGCATATTTGCATGACATGTAGGACGTGAGAGAAGAGATTTCCTGGAGCTGTTGGAGTGCTGAGGAAACCTAGGTCTCCCAAGGAAGAGTGCAGTGTGTTGCCCTACACTCAGCATACACAGAGTGACTGGGAAAGGTTTCCGGGCCTGGATGTTTCTTAGCAGCCTAGTGGAGCCTGCCGGTACTAGGTGTTCTTGCAGCGAATAGGGTGCCCACGCGAGGTCCTCCGTGTCCTGAAAGCTTACCAACCTGAAAATATACCTAAAGCTAACGCTTCAAGGACTCTGCTCCAAGCTTCCGCTTCGGCAGGCTATTCGAGGCTTTACCTTGAGGAAAGGACTCACGTCAAGTTTCCTTTTAGCTCTAGAGCGTCTCAGGAGGAGCACCAACCCAGGCTATGAAAGCACCCTGTTGATGTAGAGAACACTCGTTCCCTTTCCAGAGCCCTGCCTACAGTGACTAGAGACACGTCCTAAAACTGTTATTTAGGTAGTTTCAAGGCAGCATGAATTGAGTATTCAAAATGGGAAGGCAAGGCCTGTGCCATCAGGTCCCCGTTTCCAGCGAACACGCAGCCTACCTCCTTGTGATTTCTCCAAGTAAATACACACTCTAGCTACACACTGGTCCCTTCCCTGAATAACGTTTCCTTGGCACAGAGTTCTCCGTGTAGCCTACTGCCTTTCCCAAGGAAAGCTCTAGGTACGCTATCGGGGCTTAGCTTCTTCTAACACCCTGCAGTGTAAGAGGAACATCTGTGCTGTGGTTATGGCAGAAACGCAAGCCGCCTTTCTCCTGTAAGTATGGGGTCTTAAGGTATGACTCTGTACGAGGAATGCAAAGCAGTTTTGGATCCTCAGTGCCGCTCAGCCTAGGGCTATGAGGCAGATTTGCATGGCATGTAGGGCGTTAGAGAACAGATTTCCTGGAGCTTTTGGAGTGCTGAGGAAACCTAGGTCTCCCAAAGAAGAGTGCAGTGTGTTGCCCTACACTCAGCATACACAGAGTGACTGGGAAAGGTTTCCGGGCCTGGATGTTTCTTATCAGCCTAGTGGAGCCTGCTGGTACTACGTGTTCTTGCAGGGAATAGGGTGCCCTCGCGAGGGCCTAGGTGTCTTGAAACCTTACTAACCTTAAAAGAAAACAGAACTAAAGCTAATGCTTCAAGGACTCTGCTCCAAGCTTCCGCTTCGGCAGGCTATTCGAGGCTTTACCTTGAGGAAAGGACTCACGTCAAGTTTCCTTTTAGCTCTAGAGCGTCTCAGGAGGAGCTCCCTCCCAGGCTATGAAAGCACCCTGTTGATGGAGAGAACACTCGTGCCCTTCCCAAAGCCCTGCCTACAGTGACTAGAGACCCGTTCTAAAACTGTTATTTAGGTAGTTTCAAGGCAGCATGAATTCAGCATTCAAAATGGGAAGGCAAGGACTGTGCCATCAGGTCCCCGTTTCCAGCGAACACGCAGCCTACCTCCTTGTGATTTCTCCTAAGTAAATACACACTCTAGCTACACACTGGTCCCTTCCCTGAATAACGTTTTCTTGGCACGGAGTTCTCCGTGTAGCCTACTGCCTCTTCCAAGGAAAGCTCTAGGTACGCTATCGGGGCTTAGCTTCTTCTAAAACCCTGCAGTGTAAGAGGAAGAACTGTGCTGTGGTTAAGGCAGGAACGCAAGCCGACTTTACCCTGTAAGTATGGGGTCTTAAGGTATGACTCTGTACGAGGAATGCAAAGCTGTTTTGGTTTCTCAGTGCCGCTCAGCCTAGGGCTATGAGGCATATTTGCATGACATGTAGGACGTGAGAGAAGAGATTTCCTGGAGCTGTTGGAGTGCTGAGGAAACCTAGGTCTCCCAAGGAAGAGTGCAGTGTGTTGCCCTACACTCAGCATACACAGAGTGACTGGGAAAGGTTTCCGGGCCTGGATGTTTCTTAGCAGCCTAGTGGAGCCTGCCGGTACTAGGTGTTCTTGCAGGGAATAGGGTGCCCACGCGAGGTCCTCCGTGTCCTGAAAGCTTACCAACCTGAAAATATACCTAAAGCTAACGCTTCAAGGACTCTGCTCCAAGCTTCCGCTTCGGCAGGCTATTCGAGGCTTTACCTTGAGGAAAGGACT
Organism: Balaenoptera borealis; assembly: GCF_965194805.1. Classification (NCBI taxonomy): domain Eukaryota; kingdom Metazoa; phylum Chordata; class Mammalia; order Artiodactyla; family Balaenopteridae; genus Balaenoptera; species Balaenoptera borealis. The sequence continues at coordinate 207,881 of NW_028123088.1, forward strand.
CACGTCACGTTTCCTTTTAGCTCTAGAGCGTATCAGGAGGAGCTCCCTCCCAGTCTAGGAAAGCACCCTGTTGATGGAGAGAACACTCGTGCCCTTCCCAGAGCCCTGCCTACAGTGACTAGAGACACGTCCTAAAACTGTTATTTAGGGAGTTTCAAGGCAGCATGAATTGAGTATTCAAAATGGGAAGGCAAGGCCTGTGCCATCAGGTCCCCGTTTCCAGCGAACACGCAGCCTACCTCCTTGTGATTTCTCCAAGTAAATACACACTCTAGCTACACACTGGTCCCTTCCCTGAATAACGTTTTCTTGGCACAGAGTTCTCCGTGTAGCCTACTGCCTTTCCCAAGGAAAGCTCTAGGTACGCTATCGGGGCTTAGCTTCTTCTAACACCCTGCAGTGTAAGAGGAACATCTGTGCTGTGGTTAAGGCAGAAACGCAAGCCGCCTTTCTCCTGTAAGTATGGGGTCTTAAGGTATGACTCTGGACGAGGAATGCAAAGCAGTTTTGGTTCCTCAGTGCCGCTCAGCCTAGGGCTCTGAGGCAGATTTGCATGGCATGTTGGACATGAGAGAACAGAATTCCTGGTGGTGTTGGAGTGCTGAAGAAACCTAGGTCTCCCAAAGAAGAGTGCAGTGTGTTGCCCTACACTCAGCATACACAGAGTGACTGGGAAAGGTTTCCGGGCCTGGATGTTTCTTATCAGCCTAGTGGAGCCTGCTGGTACTACGTGTTCTTGCAGGGAATAGGGTGCCCTCGCGAGGGCCTAGGTGTCTTGAAACCTTACTAACCTTAAAAGAAAACAGACCTAAAGCTAATGCTTCAAGGACTCTGCTCCAAGCTTCCGCTTCGGCAGGCTATTGGAGGCTTTACCTTGAGGAAAGGACTCACGTCAAGTTTCCTTTTAGCTCTAGAGCGTCTCAGGAGGAGCTCCCTCCCAGGCTATGAAAGCACCCTGTTGATGGAGAGAACACTCGTGCCCTTCCCAAAGCCCTGCCTACACTGACTAGAGACCCGTTCTAAAACTGTTATTTAGGTAGTTTCAAGGCAGCATGAATTCAGCATTCAAAATGGGAAGGCAAGGACTGTGCCATCAGGTCCCCGTTTCCAGCGAACACGCAGCCTACCTCCTTGTGATTTCTCCAAGTAAATATACACTCTAGCTACACACTGGTCCCTTCCCTGAATAACGTTACCTTGGCACGGAGTTCTCCGTGTAGCCAACTGCCTCTCCCAAGGAACGCCCTAGGTACGCTATCGGAGCTTAGCTTCTTCTAACACCCTGCAGTGTAAGAGGAAAAACTGTGCTTTGGTTACAGCAGGAACGCAAGCCGACTTTCTCCTGTAAGTATGGGTTCTTAAGTTATGACTCTGTACGAGGAATGCAAAGCAGTTTTGCTTTCTCAGTGCCGCTCAACCTAGGGCTAAGAGGCATATTTGCATGACATGTTGGACGTGAGAGAACAGAATTCCTGGTGGTGTTGGAGTGCTGAAGAAACCTAGGTCTCCCAAAGAAGAGTGCAGTGTGTTGCCCTACACTCAGCATACACAGAGTGACTGGGAAAGGTTTCCGGGCCTGGATGTTTCTTAGCAGCCTAGTGGAGCCTGCCGGAACTAAGTGTTCTTGCAGGGAATAGGGTGCCCACGCGAGGTCCTCGGTGTCTTGAAACCTTACTAACCTTAAAAGAAAACAGACCTAAAGCTAATGCTTCAAGGACTCTGCTCCAAGCTTCCGCTTCGGCAGGCTATTCGAGGCTTTACCTTGAGGAAAGGACTCACGTCAAGTTTCCTTTTAGCTCTAGAGCGTCTCAGGAGGAGCTCCCTCGCAGTCTAGGAAAGCACCCTGTTGATGGAGAGAACACTCGTGCCCTTCCCAAAGCCCTGCCTACAGTGACTAGAGACCCGTCCTAAATCTGTTATTTAGGTAGTTTCAAGGCAGCATGAATTGAGTATTCAAAATGGGAAGGCAAGGCCTGTGCCATCAGGTCCCCGTTTCCAGCGAACACGCAGCCTACCTCCTTGTGATTTCTCCAAGTAAATATACACTCTAGCTACACACTGGTCCCTTCCCTGAATAACGTTTTCTTGGCACAGAGTTCTCCGTGTAGCCTACTGCCTTTCCAAGGAAAGCTCTAGGTACGCTATCGGGGCTTAGCTTCTTCTAACACCCTGCAGTGTAAGAGGAACATCTGTGCTGTGGTTAAGGCAGAAACGCAAGCCGCCTTTCTCCTGTAAGTATGGGGTCTTAAGGTATGACTCTGTACGAGGAATGCAAAGCAGTTTTGGTTCCTCAGTGCCGCTCAGCCTAGGGCTCTGAGGCAGATTTGCATGGCATGTAGGGCGTTAGAGAACAGAATTCCTGGAGGTGTTGGAGTGCTGAGGAAACCTAGGTCTCCCAAGGAAGAGTGCAGTGTGTTGCCCTACACTCAGCATACACAGAGTGACTGGGAAAGGTTTCCGGGCCTGGATGTTTCTTAGCAGCCTAGTGGAGCCTGCCGGAACTAGGTGTTTTTACAGGGAATAGGGTGCCCACGCGAGGTCCTCGGTGTCTTGAAACCTTACTAACCTTAAAAGAAAACAGACGTAAAGCTAATGTTTCAAGCACTCTGCTCCTAGCTTCCGCTTCGGCAAGCTATTCGAGGCTTTACCTTGAGGAAAGGACTCACGTCAAGTTTCCTTTTAGCTCTAGAGCGTCTCAGGAGGAGCACCAACCCAGGCTATGAAAGCACCCTGTTGATGTAGAGAACACTCGTTCCCTTCCCAGAGCCCTGCCTACAGTGACTAGAGACACGTCCTAAAACTGTTTTTTAGGTAGTTTTAAGGCAGCATGAATGGAGCATTCAAAATGGGAAAGCAAGACCTGTGCCATCAGGTCCCCGTTTCCAGCGAACACGCAGCCTACCTCCTTGTGATTTCTCCAAGGAAATATACACTGTAATTACACACTGGTCCCTGCCCTGAATAACGTTTTCTGGCACGGAGTTTTCCGTGTAGCCAACTGCCTCTCCCAAGGAACGCTCTAGGTACGCTATCGGGGCTTAGCTTCTTCTAAAACCCTGCAGTGTAAGAGGAAGAACTGTGCTGTGGTTAAGGCAGGAACGCAAGCCGACTTTCTCCTGTAAGTATGGGGTCTTAAGGTATGACTCTGTACGAGGAATGCAAAGCAGTTTTGGTTCCTCAGTGCCGCTCAGCCTAGGGCTATGAGGCAGATTTGCATGACATGTAGGGCGTGAGAGAACAGAATTCCTGGAGGTGTTGGAGTGCTGGAGAAACCTAGGTCTCCCAAAGAAGAGTGCAGTGTGTTGCCCTACACTCAGCATACACAGAGTGACTGGGAAAGGTTTCCGGGCCTGGATGTTTCTTAGCAGCCTAGTGGAGCCTGCCGGAACTAGGTGTTTTTACAGGGAATAGGGTGCCCACGCGAGGTCCTCGGTGTCTTGAAACCTTACTAACCTTAAAAGAAAACAGACGTAAAGCTAATGTTTCAAGCACTCTGCTCCTAGCTTCCGCTTCGGCAAGCTATTCGAGGCTTTACCTTGAGGAAAGGACTCACGTCAAGTTTCCTTTTAGCTCTAGAGCGTCTCAGGAGGAGCACCAACCCAGGCTATGAAAGCACCCTGTTGATGTAGAGAACACTCGTTCCCTTCCCAGAGCCCTGCCTACAGTGACTAGAGACACGTCCTAAAACTGTTTTTTAGGTAGTTTCAAGGCAGCATGAATGGAGCATTCAAAATGGGAAAGCAAGAACTGTGCCATCACGTCCCCGTTTCCAGCGAACACGCAGCCTTCCTCCTTGTGATTTCTCCTAAGTAAATACACACTCTAGCTACACACTGGTCCCTTCCCTGAATAACGTTTTCTTGGCACAGAGTTCTCCGTGTAGCCTACTGCCTTTCCCAAGGAAAGCTCTAGGAACGATATCGGGTCTTAGCTTCTTCTAAAACCCTGCCTTGTAAGAGGAAGAACTGTGCTATGGTTAAGGCAGGAATGCAAGCCGACTTTACCCTGTAAGTATGGGGTCTTAAGGTATGACTCTGTACGAGGAAAGCAAAGCTGTTTTGGTTTCTCAGTGCCGCTCAGCCTAGGGCTATGAGGCATATTTGCATGACATGTAGGACGTGAGAGAAGAGATTTCCTGGAGCCGTTGGAGTGCTGAGGAAACCTAGGTCTCCCAAGGAAGAGTGCAGTGTGTTGCCCTACACTCAGCATACACAGAGTGACTGGGAAAGGTTTCCGGGCCTGGATGTTTCTTAGCAGCCTCTTGGAGCCTGCCGATTCTAGGTGTTCTTGCAGGGAATAGGGTGCCCACGCGAGGTCCTCGGTGTCTTGAAACCTTACTAACCTTAAAAGAAAACAGACCTAAAGCTAATGCTTCAAGGACTCTGCTCCAAGCTTCCGCTTCGGCAGGCTATTCGAGGCTTTACCTTGAGGAAAGGACTCACGTCACGTTTCCTTTTAGCTCTAGAGCGTCTCAGGAGGAGCTCCCTCCCAGTCTAGGAAAGCACCCTGTTGATGGAGAGAACACTCGTGCCCTTCCCAAAGCCCTGCCTACAGTGACTAGAGACCCGTCCTAAAACTGTTATTTAGGTAGTTTCAAGGCAGCATGAATTGAGCATTCAAAATGGGAAGGCAAGGCCTGTGCCATCAGGTCCCCGTTTCCAGCGAACACGCAGCCTACCTCCTTGTGATTTCTCCAAGTAAATATACACTCTAGCTACACACTGGTCCCTTCCCTGAATAACGTTTTCTTGGCACAGAGTTCTCCGTGTAGCCTACTGCCTTTCCCAAGGAAAGCTCTAGGTACGCTATCGGGGCTTAGCTTCTTCTAACACCCTGCAGTGTAAGAGGAAGAACTGTGCTGTGGTTAAGGCAGGAACGCAAGCCGACTTTACCCTGTAAGTATGGGGTCTTAAGGTATGACTCTGTACGAGGAATGCAAAGCTGTTTTGGTTTCTCAGTGCCGCTCAGCCTAGGGCTATGAGGCATATTTGCATGACATCTAGGACGTGAGAGAAGAGATTTCCTGGAGCTGTTGGAGTGCTGAGGAAACCTAGGTCTCCCAAGGAAGAGTGCAGTGTGTTGCCCTACACTCAGCATACACAGAGTGACTGGGAAAGGTTTCCGGGCCTGGATGTTTCTTAGCAGCCTAGTGGAGCCTGCCGGTACTAGGTGTTCTTGCAGCGAATAGGGTGCCCACGCGAGGTCCTCCGTGTCCTGAAAGCTTACCAACCTGAAAATATACCTAAAGCTAACGCTTCAAGGACTCTGCTCCAAGCTTCCGCTTCGGCAGGCTATTCGAGGCTTTACCTTGAGGAAAGGACTCACGTCAAGTTTCCTTTTAGCTCTAGAGCGTCTCAGGAGGAGCACCAACCCAGGCTATGAAAGCACCCTGTTGATGTAGAGAACACTCGTTCCCTTTCCAGAGCCCTGCCTACAGTGACTAGAGACACGTCCTAAAACTGTTATTTAGGTAGTTTCAAGGCAGCATGAATTGAGTATTCAAAATGGGAAGGCAAGGCCTGTGCCATCAGGTCCCCGTTTCCAGCGAACACGCAGCCTACCTCCTTGTGATTTCTCCAAGTAAATACACACTCTAGCTACACACTGGTCCCTTCCCTGAATAACGTTTCCTTGGCACAGAGTTCTCCGTGTAGCCTACTGCCTTTCCCAAGGAAAGCTCTAGGTACGCTATCGGGGCTTAGCTTCTTCTAACACCCTGCAGTGTAAGAGGAACATCTGTGCTGTGGTTAAGGCAGAAACGCAAGCCGCCTTTCTCCTGTAAGTATGGGGTCTTAAGGTATGACTCTGTACGAGGAATGCAAAGCAGTTTTGGATCCTCAGTGCCGCTCAGCCTAGGGCTATGAGGCAGATTTGCATGGCATGTAGGGCGTTAGAGAACAGATTTCCTGGAGCTTTTGGAGTGCTGAGGAAACCTAGGTCTCCCAAAGAAGAGTGCAGTGTGTTGCCCTACACTCAGCATACACAGAGTGACTGGGAAAGGTTTCCGGGCCTGGATGTTTCTTATCAGCCTAGTGGAGCCTGCTGGTACTACGTGTTCTTGCAGGGAATAGGGTGCCCTCGCGAGGGCCTAGGTGTCTTGAAACCTTACTAACCTTAAAAGAAAACAGAACTAAAGCTAATGCTTCAAGGACTCTGCTCCAAGCTTCCGCTTCGGCAGGCTATTCGAGGCTTTACCTTGAGGAAAGGACTCACGTCAAGTTTCCTTTTAGCTCTAGAGCGTCTCAGGAGGAGCTCCCTCCCAGGCTATGAAAGCACCCTGTTGATGGAGAGAACACTCGTGCCCTTCCCAAAGCCCTGCCTACAGTGACTAGAGACCCGTTCTAAAACTGTTATTTAGGTAGTTTCAAGGCAGCATGAATTCAGCATTCAAAATGGGAAGGCAAGGACTGTGCCATCAGGTCCCCGTTTCCAGCGAACACGCAGCCTACCTCCTTGTGATTTCTCCAAGTAAATATACACTCTAGCTACACACTGGTCCCTTCCCTGAATAACGTTACCTTGGCACGGAGTTCTCCGTGTAGCCAACTGCCTCTCCCAAGGAACGCCCTAGGTACGCTATCGGAGCTTAGCTTCTTCTAACACCCTGCAGTGTAAGAGGAAAAACTGTGCTTTGGTTACAGCAGGAACGCAAGCCGACTTTCTCCTGTAAGTATGGGTTCTTAAGTTATGACTCTGTACGAGGAATGCAAAGCAGTTTTGGTTTCTCAGTGCCGCTCAACCTAGGGCTAAGAGGCATATTTGCATGACATGTTGGACGTGAGAGAACAGAATTCCTGGTGGTGTTGGAGTGCTGAAGAAACCTAGGTCTCCCAAAGAAGAGTGCAGTGTGTTGCCCTACACTCAGCATACACAGAGTGACTGGGAAAGGTTTCCGGGCCTGGATGTTTCTTAGCAGCCTAGTGGAGCCTGCCGGAACTAGGTGTTCTTGCAGGGAATAGGGTGCCCACGCGAGGTCCTCGGTGTCTTGAAACCTTACTAACCTTAAAAGAAAACAGACCTAAAGCTAATGCTTCAAGGACTCTGCTCCAAGCTTCCGCTTCAGCAGGCTATTCGAGGCTTTACCTTGAGGAAAGGACTCACGTCAAGTTTCCTTTTAGCTCTAGAGCGTCTCAGGAGGAGCTCCCTCCCAGTCTAGGAAAGCACCCTGTTGATGGAGAGAACACTCGTGCCCTTCCCAAAGCCCTGCCTACAGTGACTAGAGACCCGTCCTAAATCTGTTATTTAGGTAGTTTCAAGGCAGCATGAATTGAGCATTCAAAATGGGAAGGCAAGGCCTGTGCCATCAGGTCCCCGTTTCCAGCGAACACGCAGCCTACCTCCTTGTGATTTCTCCAAGTAAATATACACTCTAGCTACACACTGGTCCCTTCCCTGAATAACGTTTTCTTGGCACAGAGTTCTCCGTGTAGCCTACTGCCTTTCCCAAGGAAAGCTCTAGGTACGCTATCGGGGCTTAGCTTCTTCTAACACCCTGCAGTGTAAGAGGAACATCTGTGCTGTGGTTAAGGCAGAAACGCAAGCCGCCTTTCTCCTGTAAGTATGGGGTCTTAAGGTATGACTCTGTACGAGGAATGCAAAGCAGTTTTGGTTCCTCAGTGCCGCTCAGCCTAGGGCTCTGAGGCAGATTTGCATGGCATGTAGGGCGTTAGAGAACAGAATTCCTGGAGGTGTTGGAGTGCTGAGGAAACCTAGGTCTCCCAAGGAAGAGTGCAGTGTGTTGCCCTACACTCAGCATACACAGAGTGACTGGGAAAGGTTTCCGGGCCTGGATGTTTCTTAGCAGCCTAGTGGAGCCTGCCGGAACTCGGTGTTCTTGCAGGGAATAGGGTGCCCACGCGAGGTCCTCGGTGGCTTGAAACCTTACTAACCTTAAAAGAAAACAGACCTAAAGCTAATGCTTCAAGCACTCTGCTCCAAGCTTCCGCTTCGGCAGGCTATTGGAGGCTTTACCTTGAGGAAAGGACTCACGTCAAGTTTCCTTTTAGCTCTAGAGCGTCTCAGGAGGAGCACCAACCCAGGCTATGAAAGCACCCTGTTGATGTAGAGAACACTCGTTCCCTTCCCAGAGCCCTGCCTACAGTGACTAGAGACACGTCCTAAAACTGTTTTTTAGGTAGTTTTAAGGCAGCATGAATGGAGCATTCAAAATGGGAAAGCAAGACCTGTGCCATCAGGTCCCCGTTTCCAGCGAACATGCAGCCTACCTCCTTGTGATTTCTCCAAGGAAATATACACTGTAACTACACACTGGTCCCTGCCCTGAATAACGTTTTCTTGGCACGGAGTTTTCCGTGTAGCCAACTGCCTCTCCCAAGGAACGCTCTAGGTACGCTATCGGGGCTTAGCTTCTTCTAACACCCTGCAGTGTAAGAGGAACATCTGTGCTGTGGTTAAGGCAGGAACGCAAGCCGACTTTCTCCTGTAAGTATGGGGTCTTAAGGTATGACTCTGTACGAGGAATGCAAAGCAGTTTTGGTTCCTCAGTGCCGCTCAGCCTAGGGCTATGAGGCAGATTTGCATGACATGTAGGGCGTGAGAGAACAGAATTCCTGGAGGTGTTGGAGTGCTGGAGAAACCTAGGTCTCCCAAAGAAGAGTGCAGTGTGTTGCCCTACACTCAGCATACACAGAGTGACTGGGAAAGGTTTCCGGGCCTGGATGTTTCTTAGCAGCCTAGTGGAGCCTGCCGGAACTAGGTGTTTTTACAGGGAATAGGGTGCCCACGCGAGGTCCTCGGTGTCTTGAAACCTTACTAACCTTAAAAGAAAACAGACGTAAAGCTAATGTTTCAAGCACTCTGCTCCTAGCTTCCGCTTCGGCAGGCTATTCGAGGCTTTACCTTGAGGAAAGGACTCACGTCAAGTTTCCTTTTAGCTCTAGAGCGTCTCAGGAGGAGCACCAACCCAGGCTATGAAAGCACCCTGTTGATGTAGAGAACACTCGTTCCCTTCCCAGAGCCCTGCCTACAGTGGCTAGAGACACGTCTAAAACTGCTTTTTAGGTAGTTTCAAGGCAGCATGAATGGAGCATTCAAAATGGGAAAGCAAGACCTGTGCCATCACGTCCCCGTTTCCAGCGAACACGCAGCCTTCCTCCTTGTGATTTCTCCTAAGTAAATACACACTCTAGCTACACACTGGTCCCTTCCCTGAATAACGTTTTCTTGGCACAGAGTTCTCCGTGTATCCTACTGCCTTTCCCAAGGAAAACTCTAGGAACGATATCGGGTCTTAGCTTCTTCTAAAACCCTGCCTTGTAAGAGGAAGAACTGTGCTGTGGTTAAGGCAGGAATGCAAGCCGACTTTACCCTGTAAGTATGGGGTCTTAAGGTATGACTCTGTACGAGGAAAGCAAAGCTGTTTTGGTTTCTCAGTGCCGCTCAGCCTAGGGCTATGAGGCATATTTGCATGACATCTAGGACGTGAGAGAAGAGATTTCCTGGAGCCGTTGGAGTGCTGAGGAAACCTAGGTATCCCAAGGAAGAGTGCAGTGTGTTGCCCTACACTCAGCATACACAGAGTGACTGGGAAAGGTTTCCGGGCCTGGATGTTTCTTAGCAGCCTCTTGGAGCCTGCCGATTCTTGGTGTTCTTGCAGGGAATAGGGTGCCCACGCGAGGTCCTCGGTGTCCTGAAAGCTTACCAACCTGAAAACATACCTAAAGCTAATGCTTCAAGGACTCTGCTCCAAGCTTCCACTTCGGCAGGTTATTCGAGGCTTTACCTTGAGGAAAGGACTCACGTCAAGTTTCCTTTTAGCCCTAGAGCGTCTCAGGAGGAGCACCAACCCAGGCTATGAAAGCACCCTGTTGATGTAGAGAACACTCGTTCCCTTCCCAGAGCCCTGCCTACAGTGACTAGAGACACGTCCTAAAACGGTTTTTTAGGTAGTTTCAAGGCAGCATGAATTCAGCATTCAAAATGGGAAGGCAAGGACTGTGCCATCAGGTCCCCGTTTCTAGCGAACACGCAGCCTACCTCCTTGTGATTTCTCCAAGTAAATATACACTCTAGCTACACACTGGTCCCTTCCCTGAATAACGTTACCTTGGCACGGAGTTCTCCGTGTAGCCAACTGCCTCTCCCAAGGAACGCCCTAGGTACGCTATCGGAGCTTAGCTTCTTCTAACACCCTGCAGTGTAAGAGGAAAAACTGTGCTTTGGTTACAGCAGGAACGCAAGCCGACTTTCTCCTGTAAGTATGGGTTCTTAAGTTATGACTCTGTACGAGGAATGCAAAGCAGTTTTGGTTTCTCAGTGCCGCTCAACCTAGGGCTAAGAGGCATATTTGCATGACATGTTGGACGTGAGAGAACAGAATTCCTGGTGGTGTTGGAGTGCTGAAGAAACCTAGGTCTCCCAAAGAAGAGTGCAGTGTGTTGCCCTACACTCAGCATACACAGAGTGACTGGGAAAGGTTTCCGGGCCTGGATGTTTCTTAGCAGCCTAGTGGAGCCTGCCGGAACTAGGTGTTCTTAGAGGGAATAGGGTTCCCACGCGAGGTCCTCGGTGTCTTGAAACCTTACTAACCTTAAAAGAAAACAGACCTAAAGCTAATGCTTCAAGGACTCTGCTCCAAGCTTCCGCTTCGGCAGGCTATTCGAGGCTTTACCTTGAGGAAAGGACTCACGTCAAGTTTCCTTTTAGCTCTAGAGCGTCTCAGGAGGAGCTCCCTCCCAGGCTATGAAAGCACCCTGTTGATGGAGAGAACACTCGTGCCCTTCCCAAAGCCCTGCCTACAGTGACTAGAGACCCGTTCTAAAACTGTTATTTAGGTAGTTTCAAGGCAGCATGAATTCAGCATTCAAAATGGGGGAGCAAGACCTGTGCCATCAGGTCCCCGTTTCCAGCGAACACGCAGCCTACCTCCTTGTGATTTCTCCAAGTAAATATACACTCTAGCTACACACTGGTCCCTGCCCTGAATAACGTTTTCTTGGCACGGAGTTTTCCGTGTAGCCAACTGCCTCTCCCAAGGAACGCTCTAGGTACGCTATCGGGGCTTAGCTTCTTCTAACACCCTGCAGTGTAAGAGGAACATCTGTGCTGTGGTTAAGGCAGAAACGCAAGCCGACTTTCTCCTGTAAGTATGGGGTCTTAAGGTATGACTCTGTACGAGGAATGCAAAGCAGTTTTGGTTCCTCAGTGCCGCTCAGCCTAGGGCTCTGAGGCAGATTTGCATGGCATGTAGGGCGTTAGAGAACAGAATTCCTGGAGGTGTTGGAGTGCTGAGGAAACCTAGGTCTCCCAAGGAAGAGTGCAGTGTGTTGCCCTACACTCAGCATACACAGAGTGACTGGGAAAGATTTCCGGGCCTGGATGTTTCTTAGCAGCCTAGTGGAGCCTGCCGGAACTAGGTGTTCTTAGAGGGAATAGGGTGCCCACGCGAGGTCCTCGGTGTCTTGAAACCTTACTAACCTTAAAAGAAAACAGACGTAAAGCTAATGCTTCAAGGACTCTGCTCCAAGCTTCCGCTTCGGCAGGCTATTCGAGGCTTTACCTTGAGGAAAGGACTCACGTCAAGTTTCCTTTTAGCTCTAGAGCGTCTCAGGAGGAGCTCCCTCACAGGCTATGAAAGCACCCTGTTGATGGAGAGAACACTCGTGCCCTTCCCAAAGCCCTGCCTACAGTGACTAGAGACCCGTTCTAAAACTGTTATTTAGGTAGTTTCAAGGCAGCATGAATTCAGCATTCAAAATGGGAAGGCAAGGCCTGTGCCATCAGGTCCCCGTTTCCAGCGAACACGCAGCCTACCTCCTTGTGATTTCTCCAAGTAAATATACACTCTAGCTACACACTGGTCCCTTCCCTGAATAACGTTACCTTGGCACGGAGTTCTCCGTGTAGCCAACTGCCTCTCCCAAGGAACGCCCTAGGTACGCTATCGGAGCTTAGCTTCTTCTAACACCCTGCAGTGTAAGAGGAAAAACCGTGCTTTGGTTACAGCAGGAACGCAAGCCGACTTTCTCCTGTAAGTATGGGTTCTTAAGTTATGACTCTGTACGAGGAATGCAAAGCAGTTTTGGTTTCTCAGTGCCGCTCAACCTAGGGCTGAGAGGCATATTTGCATGACATGTTGAACGTGAGAGAACAGAATTCCTGGTGGTGTTGGAGTTTTGAAGAAACCTAGGTCTCCCAAAGAAGAGAGCAGTGTGTTGCCCTACACTCAGCATACACAGAGTGACTGGGAAAGGTTTCCGGGCCTGGATGTTTCTTAGCAGCCTAGTGGAGCCTGCCGGAACTAGGTGTTCTTAAAGGGAATAGGGTGCCCACGCGAGGTCCTCGGTGTCTTGAAACCTTACTAACCTTAAAAGAAAACAGACTTAAAGCTAATGCTTCAAGGACTCTGCTCCAAGCTTCCGCTTCGGCAGGCTATTGGAGGCTTTACCTTGAGGAAAGGACTCACGTCAAGTTTCCTTTTAGCTCTAGAGCGTCTCAGGAGGAGCACCAACCCAGGCTATGAAAGCACCCTGTTGATGTAGAGAACACTCGTTCCCTTCCCAGAGCCCTGCCTACAGTGACTAGAGACACGTCCTAAAACTGTTTTTTAGGTAGTTTTAAGGCAGCATGAATGGAGCATTCAAAATGGGAAAGCAAGACCTGTGCCATCAGGTCCCCGTTTCCAGCGAACACGCAGCCTACCTCCTTGTGATTTCTCCAAGGAAATATACACTGTAGCTACACACTGGTCCCTGCCCTGAATAACGTTTTCTTGGCACGGAGTTTTCCGTGTAGCCAACTGCCTCTCACAAGGAACGCTCTAGGTACTCTATCGGGGCTTAGCTTTTTCTAAAACCCTGCAGTGTAAGAGGAACATCTGTGCTGTGGTTAAGGCAGGAACGCAAGCCGACTTTCTCCTGTAAGTATGGGGTCTTAAGGTATGACTCTGTACGAGGAATGCAAAGCAGTTTTGGTTCCTCAGTGCCGCTCAGCCTAGGGCTATGAGGCAGATTTGCATGACATGTAGGGCGTGAGAGAACAGAATTCCTGGAGGTGTTGGAGTGCTGAAGAAACCTAGGTCTCCCAAAGAAGAGTGCAGTGTGTTGCCCTACACTCAGCATACACAGAGTGACTGGGAAAGGTTTCCGGGCCTGGATGTTTCTTAGCAGCCTAGTGGAGCCTGCCGGAACTAGGTGTTCT